>NW_024098207.1:0-5516 GCF_016545835.1 Crotalus tigris | reverse complement strand
CTCATGATTAAGTGATCGTCCACTAGGATTCCAAGGTCCCTCTCAGTTACTGTTTTTGAGCTGTGTTTCACCTTATCTGTACTTGTAATTTTGATTTTTCCTGCCGAGATGTAAAACCTTGCTATTCTCCACATTAAATATTTTCTTGAATCAGGACAACTATTGAGATCTTTTTGGATCCTGAGCTTTTCTTCTAGGGTATATGCTTAGTGTCATCTGCAAATTTGATGAGTTCCCCTTCTATGCCCTCATCTAAGTCATTTATGAAGATATTGAAGAGTACTGGACCTAAGACAGAACCTTGTGGTACTCCACTGCTTACTTCCCTCCTTGCAGATGTAGTACCATTAAGGATTACTCGTTGAATATGGTTTATCAGCCAGTTACAAATCCATCTGATGGTGATGTTGTCTATCCCACATTTTTTTATATATTTTATTAATTTTGTAGCGTTAAGGTTAGAGTTAAGGTTAGGGTTAGGATTAGGTTTTTTTTTAAAATAACATTCTTAATATTTAGAAAACAGCATGTGTTTAAAAAACCAGTAAGTAAGAGTTAATTTCTATATTATCATAATCAATATATTAGTTCACTCAATAATCTTCTTCTTACTAGTATAAGGGGCTGCCATAAAGAAGAGGGACTCAAGCTATTTTCCAAAGCACCTGAAGGCAGGATAAGAAGCAACGGGTGGAAACTAATCAAGGAGAGAAGCAACCTGAAATAAGGAGAAACTCCTGACAGTGAGAACAATAATCACGTGGACACAGCCTGCTCCAAAACAGTAAATGCCTCAACACTGGAAGTTTTAAGAAGGAGACTGCAGCCATCGTCCGAAATGGTATGAGGTTCCTGCCTGAAGCAGGGAGTTGGACTAGAGGGACTCCAAGTGTCCCTTCAATTCCCTTCCAATATTATTATTATATATTATGGATCACCTCCCAGTCAGCCAGTACCCAGACGGGACCGGACACTTTGATCTAACTATTGAGTCCTTATCCCAGGGACCTGGGATAGGCAGATGATGGATGTTTGATGGTATTCCAGAGATCGTAGCAGGATGAAGCAAGTCCTAGTAAAGGCGCCTTTGCAATGACTAATAGCAAAAATGGTCGATGCCCATGGTGTTCAAGTGGTGCTCCAGTTGTTTTGGGATTTCACCTAAGGAGCCTATTACTATTGGTACTACCCTTGCTTGCTTTGGCCACAGTCTTTCTATTTCTATTTGTAGGTCTTTGTATTTTGTTATCTTCTCCAGTTCTTTCTCGTCTATTCTGCTATCTCCAGGCACTGCCACATCCACTATCCAGAATTTTTTGTCTTTCTTATCGACAGTTGTTAAGTCTGGGGTGTTATGTTGCAGGTGCTTGTTGTTTGAATTCTGAAGTCCCAGAGCAGTTTAATTTTATCATTTTCTATGACTTTCTCTATTTTATGATCCCACCAGTTTTTGCTTACAGGCAAATGATATTTTTTGCAGATCTTCCAATGCACCATTGTTGCTACTGTGTCATGCCGCTGCTTGTAATCAGTCTGTGCAATCTTCTTGCAACAGCTTACCAAGTGGTCCACTGTTTCTTCAGCTTCTTTGCATAGGCGGCACTTACTGTCTGTTGCTGTCTTCTCAATTTTGACTTTATATGCATTTGTCCTTAAGGCTTGGTCTTGTGCAGCAGAATTAGTCCCTCGGTCTCTTTCTTCAATTTTCCTGCTCTTAGCCATTGCCAGGTTTTATTATTATCTGCTTTCCCAGCTATTTTTTTTCATGTATTGGCCACGTAGTGCTTTGTCTTCCCATGCCTCTATTCTGTTCTTCATTTGGTCTTTCTTGTAGGCCAGTTTGGTCTCTCCAGTAGTTAGTAAGCCTTCCTGATATACTAATTTCAGTGCATCTTCATCATTGTTCTTCAGATATTCTTCCAAAGCCATTTTTTCTTCTTCAACCATCTGATGTACTTGTAGCATTCCACGCCCACCTATTTGCCTTGATAGATAAAGTCTCTCAATGTCACTGCGTAGATGAAGGGCATGATTCATTGTCATTATTTTCTGGTCTTCTATTCCATTGCTTTTAGTTCGCTTGATTCCAATCCACTAGTGTTTTAGTTTTGACTTGAGTCCAATCCCCTATTCCAGCTGTGCTACCTAATGACTGGGATTGCCAGGTGCTTGATTGCTTTATGGTATTTCCTCCATTGAGTTTGGACTTTAAGATCTTCTTCACTCTCTTGATGTATTCACCTCTAATCTTTTTCTTGACTTCAGTGTGCTTGATGTTGTCAGCTTGAAGGATACCCACGTATTTGTAGTACTCTTCCTCATCCAGACTCTTAATGTTATTTTCGTGGGGCATCTTGATTCCTTCAGTTTTCACTACTTTTCCTTGTTTGATAGTAAGTGGGGCACATTTGTCCAAGCCAAACTCCATAACAATATTTATTTTATTTATTTATTATGAGACTATATATTATTATTATTATTATTCTCAATCATCGCACAGTCAGCCAGAGGTTCAGACTGGATTTGGTATTTTGTCTACCTATCGAGTCCTTACCCAGGACCTGGGATAGGCAGATGTGGATGTTTGATGGTATTACAGGTATCGTCGCAGGATGGAAGCAGTTCCTAATAAGGCCGCCTTTTGCAATTGACTAATAGCAAATTTGTCAATGCCAATGGTGTTCAAGTGGTGCTCAAGTTGTTTTGGGATTGCGCCCAAGGAGCCTATGACTATTGGTACTACCCTTGCTTGCTTTTGCCACAGTCTTTCTATTTCTATTTGTAGGTCTTTGTATTTTGTTATCTTCTCCAGTTCTTTCTCGTCTATTCTGCTATCTCCAGGCACTGCAACGTTCACTATACAGACTTTTTTGTCTTTCTTATCGACAATTGTTAAGTCTGAGGTGTTATGTTGCAGGTGCTTGTCTGTTTGAATTCTGAAGTCCCAGAGAAGTTTAATTTTATCATTTTCTATGATTTTCTCTATTTTATGATCCCACCAGTTTTTGCTTACAGGCAAATGATATTTTTTGCAGATATTCCAATGCACCATTGTTGCTACTTTGTCATGCCGCTGCTTGTAGTCAGCCTGTGCAATCTTCTTGCAACAGCTTACCAGGTGGTCCACTGTTTCTTCAGCTTCTTTGCATAGGCGGCACTTACTGTCTGTTGCTGTCTTCTCAATTTGGACTTTGTATGCATTTGTCCTTAAGGCTTGGTCTTGTGCAGCCAGAATTAGTCCCTCGGTCTCTTTCTTCAATTTTCCTGCTCTTAGCCATTGCCAGGTCTTGTTATTATCTGCTTTCCCAGCTATTTTTTTAACGTATTGGCCATGTAGTGCTTTGTCTTCCCATGCCTCTATTCTGTTCTTCATTTGGTCTTTCTTGTAGGCCAGTTTGGTCTCTCCAGTAGTCAATAAGCCTTCCTGATATACTAATTTCAGTGCATCTTCATCATTGTTCTTCAGATATTCTTCAAAAGCCATTTTTTCTTCTTCAACCATCTGATATACTTGTAGCATTCCATGCCCACCTATTTGCCTTGGTAGATAAAGTCTGTCAATGTCACTGCGTGGATGAAGGGCGTGATTCATTGTCATTATTTTTCTGGTCTTCCTATCCATTGCTTTTAGTTCTTCTTGAGTCCAGTCCACTATTCCAGCTGTGTACCTAATGACTGGGATTGCCCAGGTGTTGATTGCCTTTATGGTATTTCCTCCATTAAGTTTGGACTTTAAGATCTTCTTCACTCTCTTGATGTATTCACCTCTAATCTTTTTTCTGGACTTCAGTGTGCTTGATTGTCAGCTTGAATGGATACCCAATTTATTTGTATCTACTGCCTCATCCAGACTCTTAATGGTATTTCGAGCATCTTGATTCCTCCAGTTTTCACTATTGTTCCTTGTTTGATAGTAAGTGTGGCACATTTGTCCAAGCCAAACTCCATTACAATATATTTATTTTATTTATTTATTTATGAGACTTATTATTATACTTATATATATTATTATCGATCATCGCACAGTCAGCCAAGATGTTCAGACTGGATTGGCATTTTGTCTACCTATCGAGTCCTTACCAAGGACCGGGTAGGCAGATGTGGATGTTTGATGGTATTACAGATATCGTCTCAGGATGGAAGCAGTTCCTAATAAGGCTGCCTTTTGCAATTGACTAATAGCGAATTTGTCAATGCCAATGGTGTTCAAGTGGCGCTCCAGTTGTTTTGGGATTGCACCCAAGGAGCCTATGACTATTGGTACTACCCTTGCTTGCTTTTGCCACAGTCTTTCGATTTCTATTTGTAGGTCTTTGTATTTTGTTATCTTCTCCAGTTCTTTCTCTTCTATTCTGCTGTCTCCAGGCACTGCCACGTCCACTATCCAGACTTTTTGTCTTTCTTATCGACAATTGTTAAGTCTGGGGTGTTATGTTGCAGGTGCTTGTCTGTTTGAATTCTGAAATCCCAGAGAAGTTTAATTTTATCATTTTCTATGACTTTCTCTATTTTATGATCCCACCAGTTTTTGCTTACAGGCAAATGATATTTTTTGCAGATCTTCCAATGCACCATTGTTGCTACTTTGTCATGCCGCTGCTTGTAGTCCGTCTGTGCAATCTTCTTGCAACAGCTTACCAGGTGGTCCACTGTTTCTTCAGCTTCTTTGCATAGGCGGCACTTACTGTCTGTTGCTGTCTTCTCAATTTTGACTTTGTATGCATTTGTCCTTAAGGCTTGGTCTTGTGCAGCCAGAATTAGTCCCTCGTCTCTTTCTTCAATTTTCCTGCTCTTAGCCATTGCCAGGTTTTATTATTATCTGCTTTCCCAGCTATTTTTTTAATGTATTGGCCATGTAGTGCTTTGTCTTCCCATGCCTCTATTCTGTTCTTAATTTGGTCTTTCTTGTAGGCCAGTTTGGTCTCTCCAGTAGTTAGTAAGCCTTCCTGATATACTAATTTCAGTGCATCTTCATCATTGTTCTTCAGATATTCTTCCAAAGCCATTTTTTTTCTTCAACCATCTGATGTACTTGTAGCATCCCATGCCCACCTATTTGCCTTGGTAGATAAAGTCTGTCAATGTCACTGCGTGGATGAAGGGCATGATTCATTGTCATTATTTTTCTGCGTCTTCCTATCCATTGCTTTAGTTCGCTTTGAGTCCAAATCCACTATTGCTTTTAGTTCTGCTGAGTCCAATTCCACTATTCAGGGCTGTTAACCTAAAGACTGGAATTGCCCAGGTGTTGATTGCCTTTATGGTATTTCCTCCATTGAGTTTGGACTTTAAGATCTTCTTTACTCTCTTGATGTATTCACATCTAATCTTTTTCTTGACTTCAGTGTGCTTGATGTTGTCAGCTTGAAGGATACCCACGTATTTGTAGTACTCTTCCTCATCCAGACTCTTAATGTTATTTTCGTGGGGCATCTTGATTCCTTCAGTTTTCACTATTTTTCCTTGTTTGATAGTAAGTGTGTCACATTTGTCCAAGCCAAACTCCATTACAATAT
>NW_024098206.1:0-8698 GCF_016545835.1 Crotalus tigris | reverse complement strand
AAAGAGGACTGGGAGCTGAGAGACTACTGGCGGGAACGCAATCAGGAGGAGAGAGACTTTACTTTCTTTTCAGACAGACACCAATCCTTTTCAAGAATTGATTTTTTCTTGATTACAACTGATTTATACTTTAGGGTAAAGAATGTTAAGATTTTTCCTAGGACTTTGATGGACCACAGTCCAGTTTGGATGGAGTTGGCGGATGAAAAAGAGGAGAGGAGATCGTGGAGGATTAATGAGAACTTATTTAGACAAGAAAAGAATGTTCAAAAACTAAAGGAGCATTTAAAGGATTATTTTGTTTTAAATATGCATAAGGGAATATCAATGTCAATGGTATGGGATACAGGTAAAGCCTTCATGCGTGGGATCTTGATACAAATGAATAATACTCACAGACAAAAGCAGATTCAGAAACGTAAGGATTTGGAAGATGAGATTAAAATAAAAGAAAAAATTTTGATTTCAAATCCTACAGATGAAAAGGTTAAAGAATCTATAAAATTGCTTAAATCACAATTTAATATGTTGATGGCTGATCAAACTGCAACTAACTTACTGTATATGAGACAAAATACATTTTGTAATGCTAATAAACCAGGGAGATGGTTGGCTTACCAACTCAGAAAGCAACAGAGACAGAGAATTATAGATAAAATAAATCATAATGGTAAATTGGTATATCAGAATGAGTTGATTAAGAAATCTTTTTTAGATTATTATCAAAAATTATATAAGAGTACTAAAATACAGGTCTCAGATATAGATAATTATTTAAATGAAGCCAACTTTCCTAAATTAACAGAAGATCAGAAACAAGAAATTAATAGTCCAATTACTAGTGAGGAAATTGAGACAGTGATTAAAGAACTAAAATTAGGTAAAGCACCGGGTACAGATGGTTTGACATCTATTTATTATAAAACTTTGGTACAAGAGATGATTCAACCTTTAAGACAGCTTTTTAATAATATATTACAGGGTTTAGAGATTCCCCCGTCATGGGGCAGAGCCTTTATATCTTTAGTTCCAAAAGAAGATCAAGATCTTACTCTACCAAAGAATTATAGACCTATATCTCTTTTAAATGTAGATTATAAGATTTTTGCAAAAATATTAGCTAATAGGCTTATGAGGGTTTTGTGTCAGATTATCCATAAGGATCAAACGGGTTTTATAACTGGAAGGTATATGAAGAATAATGTCAGACAAATTATTAACTTATTAGAATATCTAGATAAAAATAATCAAGTCTCTGCAGGATTGATTTTTTTAGATGCTGAGAAAGCTTTTGACCAATTGAATTGGCAATTTATGTTAAGACTAATCGATAAAATGAACTTTGGAGAAAAAATTTCACAAGCTCTTGGTGCTATTTATCAAAAACAAACGGCACAACTTATAGTTAATGGGGGCTTGTCAGAGGTTTTACAATAGAAAAGGGGACTAGACAGGGATGTCCATTGTCACCTTTGCTGTTTGTTTTAACTTTGGAAATATTGTTGATTAAAATTCGAGAATCACAGCAAATAAAAGGAATAGAAGTTAACAAAAAAGAATATAAACTAAGAGCTTTTGCAGATGACTTGGTGGTTACCCTGTCCCAACCTACTCACTCCGTAATAGAGTTATTACAATTGATATATCAATATGGATGGGTTTCGGGTTTTAAAATTAATAACAATAAGACTAAAATACTACCCAAAAATATGACTAATATGGATAAGCAGACTTTGGTTAATCTGACAGATTTTGAGGTTGTTGATAAGGTAAAATATTTGGGGGTTACTTTATCTGTCTCTAATGTAAAATTGTATAAAAATAATTATGAAAGGTTGTGGGTCAGGATACACAGAGACTTGAAAAATTGGGAGAAGTTGCAATTATCTCTTTTGGGAAGAATTGCGGCGATTAAAATGAATGTCCTGCCTAAATTCCTTTTCTTATTTCAAATGATACCTATCTTAAAGAATGAGGTTAATTTAAATGAATGGCAGAAAGGTATCAATAAATTTATCTGGGCGGGGAAAAAAACCAAGAGTAAAGCTTAAAATTATACAAGATATTCGTGAGAGAAGTGGACTCAAGGTACCGAATTTGAAATTGTATTATGATGCTGTGGCCTTAACATTAATTAGTGATTGGGTTAATTTAACAAATGTAGAAATACTCCTCTTGGAGGGTTGGGATTTACTTTTTTGGATGGCATGCCTATTTAATTTTTAATAAAAAAGTTGACCGGGTTTTTAAATCCCATATTATAAGGATTTCTCTACTTCGGGTTTGGAGGAAATACTACAGAAGTGATTCTAAAATACCATTATGGGCTATACCTTGGCATGTGATAGAGGGGATAAGGAGAGGAGTTAAGATGGATAGTGTTTCTTATGCACAATTGCTTAGATGGGATGGTAAAATTTGGCAGATAAAATCTTTGGAAGATTTAGCACAAGAAAATATTATATATTCATGGTTTCAGTACAGACAAATAGCGGACAGATGGAAGATAGATCGTAATGTGGGCTTGCTTAGAGAAGATAAAAATTTTGTTAAACAAGTAAAAGATCAAAGACGAACTCATATTAAGAGAATTTATGGGTTGCTAGTAGAATTGGACTCAGAACCAGAACCAGAATTAATTAAAGAATGTATGATTAAATGGGCACAAAATTTTGGTGAACCAGTTCTACTAGATACCTGGGAAATTATCTGGGTGAGAAATGTTAAATTTACACAAGCCCAGAACTTAAGGGAGAACTTTTATAAAATGTTTTATAGATGGCACCTTGATCCACAAAAAATGTCTCGTATGTATCCTGACTTACAGCCTAAATGTTGAAGATGTGGTTGTTTGGATGCTACTTATTATCATATTTGGTGTCGTGTAAAAATATAAAAGCTTTTTGGATTAAGATATGGTGGAATATTCAAAGAATTTTTAGAAAGAGGGTAAAATTTACCCCACAATTGTTTTTGCTAGGTATTGTTACCGATTGTGATACTAAGGAGGTTATATTGATGTTAAATTTAATTACAGCCGCAAGGTTGTTAGTATGGCAATACTGGAAGAAGGAATCTTTGCCTACTTTGCAAGAGTGGTTTTTTAAAGTATCCTATCTGGCGGAAATGGCAAAGATTTCAGCTTTTTTAAAGGATCAATCGCAAGAGAAGTTTTTTGTGGTATGGGAAAAATGGATAGATTTTATACAACATAAGTTGGATATAAAAAATATTACTTAGTTTATCAATAATTTATATACAAATTTTAATATTTTATAGATTCTATTATTTTTTCTTTTTCTTTATATGTTTTATTATTATTTTACTTTCTTATATTTCTTTTCTTCTTTCTCTTTATTCTTCTTTTTTTAGGTATTTTCTTTTTTTTCTTTAATATTTATCTCTTTTATATATATATATATTATTGTTAATTATTCTATTAGTAGTTTAAGTAATGTATTTAGACTTATCTATGGTTTATATTTTTTTTTTTAAGAATTCAAGAAAATTTAATTAAGCCTATATTCAGCTCTGGGAAAGTTGAGGGAGGGAGTGGGAGGGTTGGGGTGGGTTGGGGAGGGTTGTTTTTTCTTATTTTGTAAAATTTTAAAAATTTTCAATTAAAAAAAAAAAGAAAAGAAAATCTCTTGCCCACAGACACACAGTAGCATAGCAGCTTTAAGACCATCATCCCAAACTTGGTTTACCTGAAAGTAGTCCTCTACCCAGGCCACATAAGAACTCCAACGTTCTGGATGAGCTGTGTCGAATTCCGACAGATGACCTAGCTTGGACATCATTACTTCCCGGCAGCCTTGTCAACGCCTTGTGCTGCAAGGCTTGAGAAGGGGTCCCGTCTGCCGAGCTCTCCTCCAGCATTCTCGTACTGGCAGGAAGAGTTGCGCTCTCCGGATGCCGAATTTCCCAGGGCTTCAGGTCTTCCGTTGTGAGTCAGCCTATCTTCTTTTCATTGTTTCCCTTGCAGCAAATCCCACCTTCATCGCCAACGTTCTGTTTCTGATGTAAAGGCATTGAAATGAGGCAGGAGTAACAACAGTCTTCTCTTTATTCAGATCACAACAGAACCAATACAAAATGGCGCGGATTCCTCTTATCCCTCTTTGCAGAGACAGTGTCAGCCAATCAATGCAACAGATTCTCCCGCCTTGTGCATGCGCAATAGGCTGGAGACAGCCTGTCTGGTCCCGGGTATCCACGTGGTCTGCCCAGGCCTTTCTGCAGCTTCCTGCACCTGCTGAGTCACTCAGCAAGCCCAGGACATAACAGAAAACAAAAGCTAAATAAATAGGCAAATAATAAGGACAAAAGTGGAACATTAGAAATCAAAGAAGAATAGGACAAAGGCAAATCTTAACAAGACAAATCTTAAATAATAAGGTAGGGAGGAATTGGAGCTCAAAAACTTTAAAAAAATAGAGGGAAGAAAAGGATAAATAAAATTAATATGATAGTAAGAAGGTTAAATAAATAACAAGGTAGAAAAATGAGCACAAACAGGCAGAAAAAGGGATAGGAAAAAAATAGACATAATTACCTAGAACAGAGAAGGAAGAAACAAGGCTAACAACAAAGTTCATCCACCAACCAAAAAGAGGATTTTCAAACAACAAACTCATGGAACAGGCAACTCATACTATTGTGGTATGCAATATATGTTCCATGTATGTCCTTACAGCCAAAGAACAGCCAAATTATACATGCATTAAATGTAAAATATATGAACTACTAGAGGAAAAAGTAAGGCACTTAGAGGCAACTCTAGCCAAACTCCAACCTACACAAGAAAGCTATATCCAAACTGAACCAAATAATGAACAATTAACTCCCAGAGGATTTGACCCTACTGATAAACCCTTGGAGGAAGACAAATGGAGGTATGTCACAATAGAAGGAAACACAATAATCAAAGAAAGAAGCAGCAGACATCTAACAAATATCTACTGCTCAATCTAGCCCAATCAGAAGCAGCCCCATTAAAACTGAGCAATTGATTTCTCCCCCAGATGGAAATACGCAGACCTACAATCTCCCCTCAAAGAAAACACACAGACATCTAACAAAGAAACAACATCAAGCATCTGTAAAAGAGCCACATCAACAAACACCTGAGATAAACAGAAAAGCACCCCAGACTGCACCCCCCTCCAAAAAAGGAAGGCCGGTGTTGGTAATAGGAGATTCTATCCTCAAAGGAACACGATCAGCCATCTGCAGACCAGACATACAAACCAGGGAGGTATGCTGCCTCCCTGGGGCAAAAATCAAAGATGTGGCCAAAATAATTAGGCCCACAGAATACTACCCTTTCCTCCTCCTTCACATTGGGATGAATGATACAACAAAAAACCTGAGTACAATACTGAGAGATTATAAGCAACTAGGCAATAAAGTTAAGGAGCTAGGAAGACAAGTAGTGTTCTCACCAGTACTCCCAATGAAAGCCCAACCCCTATTGAGGGGGAAAAAAATCTAGAAATAAACCACTGGCTAAAGAGTGGTGTTGCCAAGAAAACTTTGGTTTCCTGGAGCATGGACTGTATTTCCTACACAAAGGGCTCTTGGCAAGGGATGGTCTGCACCTCACTAAAACAGAGAAAAATGTAGTTAGAAAAAAGCTGGCCCAACTCGAGGGCTTTAAATTAAAATTGAGGGGGAAGGCTGATAAATCTTTAGAATCTCTAGAACACAAAATCAGTCGTAAATCCCAAGAAAACAAATCAAACAATGAGGTAGAGAGTGATGAGAAAAAAGAAAATCTCAAACAACAACCAGAAGTTGCAGGAAACATACCCATGGACAGACATAAAGGTCTTAAATACTTATATACAAATGCTCAAAGCTTGGGAAACAAACAGGGCAAACTAGAAGCAAAGGTACACAAGGGCAGGTATGACATACTTGACATAGAAACCTGGTGGGATGAAACCCATGACTGGAATGTATTGATGGATGGATACAAATTGTTCAAGAGAAATAGATCTACAAAAAGAGGAGGAGGAGTTGCACTATATATAAGAGAACACTACATATCTACAGAAATGCACGTGATCAATGATAAAATCCCTCCAGAATGTATATGGGTCAATATAAAAGGGGAAAAAGTGACATTGCCATAGGTGTATATTATAGGCCACCCAACCAATCAGAAGAAATAGATGAACTCTTTGCTAACCAGTTAACAAACATCTGTAGGAAGCATATCATAGTAGTAATGGGAGACTTCAACTATCCAGATATCAAACTCTGCATCAAACAGATTTTTAACCAAGCTAGCCAACAACTTTATCATCCAAAAGATGGAGGTGGGAACTAGTACTAAAACTATACTGGACCTAATTCTTACTAATAGAGAAGAAGTGATAAAGGGAGTTGAAGTTGCTGGAACCTTGGGTGAAAGTGACCACGTCATAGTATACCAGCGAAACTCTGTGGACATAGTATACTTAGATTTCAGTAAGGCATTTGACAAAGTAGACCACAACCTGTTGCTTAGTAAGTAGAAAAAGGTGGGATAGATAATAATACCACCAGATGGATCTGTGGCTGGCTGACAAACCGTACTCATGAATTATCCTCAATGATACTACATCCAGAGGGAGAAAAGTAAGCAGTGGGGTACCACAAGGCTCCATCTTAGCCCACTCTTTAATATCTTCATAAATGACCTAGACAAGGGAATAGAAGGGAACTCATCAAATTTGCAGATGACACTAAACTGGTAGGAATAGCTAACACCCCAGAAAACAAGTTCAGGATCCAAAAAGATCTTGACAAACTTGAACAATGGGCCATATACAACAAAATGAATTTTAATGTGGAGAAAAGCAAAGTCTTACATTTAGGCAGGAAAAATCAAAGGTATAAGTACAGATTAGGCAAGATCTGGCTCAAAAACCTGGATAATAAAAAAGTCAAACTGATTGAAGGATTGAGCCCATCCAGTGCTTTATATATATATATATATATATATATATATTTTACCTTGAATGTGCACCCTGTCAGCCCAAATATGGGAGAAAAGAAATCTTTCTTTTTCTTTTCTTTTCCTTATTCTTTGTTAGCAACTTAAAAATGTAAAATGATGTCGCAGTTGGCGACTGCTGCTTGTGGATGGCTCTGGATTGAGCTGATACAGGCAAAAGAAAAGAAAAAGAAAGATTTCTTTTCTCCCATATTTGGGCTGACAGGGTGCACATTCAAGGTAAAATCTCCTCCCCCTGTCTCTCTCCTGATACAGCTGACAAAGTGAGAGAGAGCCTGTGGCTTAGAGGTTATAACAACTGCCTAACATGCAGATAGCCCAGGTTCGAATCTCAGAAGAGTAAGTCTGGCTGAAGAGAGTTAAAGGAACTCGAAATAGCTATCCCAGTTCTCTCCTTATTCTTTGTTAGCAACTTAAAAATGTAAAATGATGTCGCAGTTGGCGACTGCTGCTTGTGGATGGCTCTGGATTGAGCTGATACAGGCAAAAGAAAAGAAAAGAAAGAAGATTTCTTTCTCCCATATTTGGGCTGACAGGGTGCACATTCAAGGTAAAATCTCCTCCCCCTGTCTCTCTCCTGATACATCTGACAAAGTGAGAGAGAGCCTGTGGCTTAGAGGTTATAACAACTGCCTAACATGCAGATAGCCCAGGTTCGAATCTCAGAAGAGTAAGTTTGGCTGAAGAGAGTTAAAGGAACTCGAAATAGCTATACCATTCTCTATTCTTTGTTAGCAACCTAAAAATGTAAAATGATGTCACAGTTGGCGACTGCTGCTTGTGGATGGCTCTAGATTGAGCTGATACAGGCAAAAGAAAAGAAAAAGAAAGATTTCTTTTCTCCCATATTTGGGCTGACAGGGTGCACATTCAAGGTAAAATCTCCTCCCCCTGTCTCTCTCCTGATACAGCTGACAAAGTGAGAGAGAGCCTGTGGCTTAGAGGTTATAACAACTGCCTAACATGCAGATAGCCCAGGTTAGAATCTCAGAAGAGTAAGTCTGGCTGAAGAGAGTTAAAGGAACTCGAAATAGCTATCCCAGTTCTCTCCTTATTCTTTGTTAGCAACTTAAAAATGTAAAATGATGTCGCAGTTGGCGACTGCTGCTGGTGGATGGCTCTGGATTGAGCTGATACAGGCAAAAGAAAAGAAAAAGAAAGATTTCTTTTCTCCCAATTTTGGGCTGACGGGTGCACATTCAAGGTAAAATCTCCTCCCCTGTCTCTCCTCCTGGATACAGCTGACAAAGTGAAGAGAGCCTGTGGCTTAGAGGTTATAACAACTGCCTAACATGCAGATAGCCCAGGTTCGAATCTCAGAAGAGTAAGTCTGGCTGAAGAGAGTTAAAGGAACTCGAAATAGCTATCCCAGTTCTCTCCTTATTCTTTGTTAGCAACTTAAAAATGTAAAATGATGTCGCAGTTGGCGACTGCTGCTTGTGGATGGCTCTGGATTGAGCTGATACAGGCAAAAGAAAAGAAAAAGAAAGATTTCTTTTCTCCCATATTTGGGCTGACAGGGTGCACATTCAAGGTAAAATCTCCTCCCCCTGTCTCTCTCCTGATACAGCTGACAAAGTGAGAGAGAGCCTGTGGCTTAGAGGTTATAACAACTGCCTAACATGCAGATAGCCCAGGTTCGAATCTCAGAAGAGTAAGTCTGGCTGAAGAGAGTTAAAGGAACTCGAAATAGCT
>NW_024098205.1:0-2485 GCF_016545835.1 Crotalus tigris | reverse complement strand
ATTTCATGCTTAAAAATGGTGCTTTTTCTAGTTTTCAAAAATTGAACCTTTTTGGTATCCAGGGAAGGAAATTCCTGATGCCGGGGTCATAGATTTTTGTGCTCTGGAGATGAAAATTTTTTTTGACCCAAATGTAAAAACAGAGCTCAGAATGGGATTCGGGGTTAAATTTCATGCTTAAAAATGGTGCTTTTTCTAGTTTTCAAAAATTGAGCCGTTTTGGTATCCAGGGAATGAAATTCCTGATTCCGGGTCAGGGATTTTTGTGCTGCGGAGATGAAAATTTCTTTTTGACTGAAATGTAAAAAGGTAGCTCAGAATGGGATTCGGGGTTAAATTTCATGCTTAAAAATGGTGCTTTTTCTAGTTTTCAAAAATTGAGCCGTTTTGGTATCCAGTGAGGGAAATTCCTGATGCCGGGGTCACGGATTTTTGTGCTCCGGAGATGAAAATTTTTTTTGACCCAAATGTAAAAACAGAGCTCAGAATGGGATTCGGGGTTAAATTTCATGCTTAAAAATGGTGCTTTTTCTAGTTTTCAAAAATTGAGCCGTTTTAGTGTCCGGGGAAGGACATTCCTGAGGCCCGGGTCATAGATTTTTGTGGTCCGGAGATGAAATTTTTTTTTGACCCAAATGTAAAAACGTACCTCAGAATGGCAGTCGGGGTTAAATTTCAAGCTGAAAAATGGTGCTTCTTCTAATTTTCAAAATAAGGAGAATCCGTTTGTATCTAGGGAAGTAAAATTCCTGAGTCAGGGGGGGGGTCATAGATTTTTCTGCTCCAAAGATGAAAATTTTTTTTTCACCCAAATGTAAAAACGGAGCTCAGAATGGGATTCGGGGTTAAATTTCATGCTTAAAAATGTTGCTTTTTCTAGTTTTCAAAAATTGAGCCGTTTGGTATCCAGGGAGGGAAATTCCTGATGCCGGGGTCACGGATTTTTGTGCTCCGGAGATGAAAATTTTTTTTGACCCAAATGTAAAAACGGACCTCAGAATGGGATTCGGGGTTAAATTTCATGCTTAAAAATGGTGCTTTTTGTAGTTTTCAAAAATTGAGCCGTTTTGGTATCCAGGGAATGAAATTCCTGATTCCGGCTCATGGATTTTTTTGCTGCGGAGATGAAAATTTCTTTTTGACTGAAATGTAAAAAGGGAGCTCAGAATGGGATTCGGGGTTAAATTTCATGCTTAAAAATGGTGCTTTTTCTAGTTTTCAAAAATTGAGCCGTTTTGGTATGCAGGGAGGGAAATTCCTGATGCCGGGGTCACGGATTTTTGTGCTCCGGAGATGAAATATTTTTTTGACCCAAATGTAAAAACGGAGCTCAGAATGGGATTCGGGGTTAAATTGCATGATTAAAAATGGTGCTTTTTCTAGTTTTCAAAAATTGAGCCGGTTTGGTATCCAGGGAGGGAAATTCCTGATGCCGGGGTCACGGATTTTTGTGCTCCGGAGATGAAAATTTTTTTTTGACTGAAAGGTAAAAACGGAAATCAGAATGGGATTCGGAGTTAAATTTCATGCTTAAAAATGGTGCTTTTTCTAGTTTTCAAAAATTGAGCCATTTTGGTATACTGGAAAGGAAATTCCTGATGCCGGGGTCATAGATTTTTCTACTCCAAAGAGGAAAATTTTTTTTTGACCCAAATGTAAAAACGGAGCTCAGAATGGGATTCAGGGTTAAATTTCATGCTTAAAAATGTTGCTTTTCTAGTTTTCAAAAATTGAGCCGTTTTGGTATCCAGGGAGGGAAAATCCTGATGCCGGGGTCACGGATTTTTGTGCTCCGGAGATGAAAATTTTTTTTGACCCAAATGTAAAAACGGAGCTCAGAATGGGATTCGGGGTTAAATTTCATGCTTAAAATGGTGCTTTTTCCAGTTTTCACAAATTGAGCCGTTTTGGTATCCAGGGAAGGAAATTCCTGATGCCAGGGTCATAGATTTTTCTGATCCAAAGATGAAAATTTTTTTTTTGACTGAAATGTAAAAACGGAACTCAGAATCGGATTCGGGGTTAAATTTCATGCTTAAAAATGGTGCTTCTTCTAGTTTTCAGAAATTGAGCCGTTTTGGTATACAGGGAAGGAAATTCCTGATGCCGGGGTCGTGGATTTTTTGTTCTCCAGAGATGAAAATTTTTTTTGACCATAATGTAAAAACGGAACTCAGAATCAGATTCGGGGTTAAATTTCATGCTTAAAAATGGTGCTTTTTCTAGTTTTCAAAAATTGAGCTGTTTTGGTATCCAGGGAAGGAAATTCCTGATGCCGGGGTCGTGGATTTTTTGTTCTCCAGAGATGAAAATTTTTTTTGACCATAATGTAAAAACGGACCTCAGAATGGGATTCGGGGTTAAATTTCATGCTTGAAAATGGTGCTTTTTCTAGTTATCAAAAATTGATCTGTTTTTGGTATCCAGGGAAGGAAAATCCTGATCCCGGGGTCATAGTTTTTTCTACTCCAAAGATGAAAATTTT
>NW_024098204.1:0-4981 GCF_016545835.1 Crotalus tigris | reverse complement strand
AAATGGTGCTTTTTCTAGTTTTCAAAAATTGAGCCGTTTTGGTATCCAGGGAATGAAATTCCTGATTCCGGCTCATGGATTTTTGTGCTGCGGAGATGAAAATTTCTTTTTCACTGAAATGTAAAAAGGGAGCTCAGAATGGGGTTCGGGGTTAAATTTCATGCTTAAAAATGGTGCTTTTTCTAGTTTTCAAAAATTGAGCCGTTTTGGTATCCAGGGAGGGAAATTCCTGATGCCGGGGTCACGGATTTTTGTGATCCGGAGATGAAAATTTTTTTTGACCCAAATGTAAAAACGGACCTCAGAATGGGATTCGGGGTTAAATTTCATGCTTAAAAATGGTGCTTCTTCTAATTTTCAAAATTTGATCCGTTTTTAGTGCCAGGCATGTGGAAATCTGATGCCGGTGTCACGGATTTTTGTGCTCCGGAGATGAAATATTTTTTTTTGACCCAAATGTAAAAACGGACCTCAGAATGGGATTCGGGGTTAAATTCATGCTTAAAAATGGTGCTTTTTCTAGTTTTCAAAAATTGAGCCGTTTTGGTATCCAGGGAAGGAAATCCCTGATGCAAGGGTCACGGATTTTTGTGCTCCCGAGGTGAAATTTTTTTTTGGACCCAAATGTAAAAACGGACCTGAGAAGGGGATTCAAGGTTAAATTTCATGCTTTAAAATTGTGTTTATTGTAGTTTTCAAAATTTATCCGTTTTAGTGTCCAGGCAAGGAAAATCCTGATGCCGGCGTGACGGATTTTTGTGCTCCGGAGGTTAAATTTTTTTTTGACCCAAATGTAAAAACGGACCTCAGAAGGGGATTCAAGGTTAAATTTCATGCTTTAAAATTGTGCTAACTCTAGTTTTCAAAAATTGAGTCGTTTTAATGTCCGGGGAAGGAAATCCCTGATGCCGGGGTCACGGATTTTTATGCTCCGGAGATGAAATAATTTTTTTTGACCCAAATGTAAAAACGGACCTCAGAATGGGATTCGGGGTTAAATTTCATGCTTAAAAATGGTGCTTCTTCTAGTTTTCAAAAATTGAGCCGTTTTAGTGTCTGGGGAAGGAAATTCCTGATGCCGGGGTCACTGATTTTTGTGCTCCGGAGATGAAATATTTTTTTTTGACCCAAATGTAAAAACGGACCTCAGAATGGGATTCGGGGTTAAATTTCATGCTTAAAAATGGTGCTTTTTCTAGTTTTCAAAAATTGAGCCGTTTTGGTATCCAGGGAAGGAAATCCCTGATGCAAGGGTCACGGATTTTTGTGCTCCCGAGGTGAAATTTTTTTTTGGACCCAAATGTAAAAACGGACCTGAGAAGGGGATTCAAGGTTAAATTTCATGCTTTAAAATTGTGTTTATTGTAGTTTTCAAAATTTATCCGTTTTAGTGTCCAGGCAAGGAAAATCCTGATGCCGGCGCTGACGGATTTTTTGTGCTCGGACGGTTGTTGCCAGAGTTGGATTAAATTTTTTTTGACCCAAAGGTAAAAACGGACCTCAGAAGGGGATTCAAGGTAAATTTCATGCTTAAATTTTGTGCTAACTATAGTTTCAAAATTGAGCCGTTTTGGTTTCAGGGGAAGGAAATCCTGATGCCGGGGTCACAGATTTTTGTGCTCTGGAGATGAAAAATTTTTTTTGACCCGAATGTAAATACGGACCTCAGAATTGGATTCGGGGTTAAATTTCATGCTTAAAAGTGGTGCTTCTTCTAGTTTTCAAAAATTGAGCCGTTTTGGTTTCAGGGGAAGGAAATTCCTGATGCCGGGGTCACAGATTTTTGTGCTCTGGAGATGAAAAATTTTTTTTGAACCCAATGTAAAAACGGACCTCAGAATTGGATTAGGGGTTTAATTTCATGCTTAAAAAATGGTGCTTTTTCTAGTTTCAAAAATTGAGCCGTTTTGGTAGTTCCAGGAAGGAAATCCCTGATGCAGGGGTCACGATTTTGGCTTCCAGAGGTGCAATGTTTTTGACCCAATGTAAAAACGGACCTCAGAAGGCATTCGGGGTTAAATTTCATGCTTTAAAATTGTGCTTATTCTAGTTTTCAAAAATTGAGCCGTTTTAGTGTCCGGGGAAGGGAATCCCTGATGCCGGGGTCATGGATTTTTGTGCTCCGGAGATGAAATCTTTTTTTTGACCCAAATGTAAAAACGGACCTCAGAATGGGATTCGGGATTAAATTTCATGCTTAAAAATGGTGCTTTTTCTAGTTTTCAAAAATTGAGCCATTTTGATATACAAGGAAGGAAATCCCTGATGCAAGGGTCACGGATTTTTGTGCTCCGGAGGTGCAATTTTTTTTTGACCCAAATGTAAAAACGGACCTCAGAAGGGGATTCAGGGTTACATTTCATGCTTAAAAATGGTGCTTTTTCTACTTTTCAAAAATTGAGCCATTTTGGTATACAGGGAAGGACATTCCTGATGCCGGGGTCACGGATTTTTGTGCTCCGGAGATGAAATTTTTTTTTCACCCAAATGTAAAAACGGACGTCAGAATGGGATTCGGGGTTAAATTTCATGCTTAAATATGGTGCTTCTACTAGTTTTCAAAAATTGAGCCGTTTTAGTGTCTGGGGAAGGATAATCCTGATGCTGAGGTCGTAGATATTTGTGCTCCTGAGATGAAAAATTTATTGGGACTGAAATGTAAAAACGGACCTCAGAATGGGATTCGGGGTTAAATTTCATGCTTAAAAATGGTGCTTCTTCTAGTTTTCAAAAATTGAGCCGTTTTAGTGTCCGGGGAAGGATATTCCTGATGCCGGGGTCACGGATTTTTGTGCTCCGGAGATGAAATATTTTCTTTTGACCCAAATGTAAAAACGGACCTCAGAATGGGATTCAGGGTTAAATTTCATGCTTAAAAATGGTGCTTTTTCTAGTTTTCAAAAATTGAGCCATTTTGGTATACAGGGAAGGACATTCCTGATGCCGGGGTCACGGATTTTTGTGCTCCAGAGATGAAAATTTTTTTTTCACCCAAATGTAAAAACGGACGTCAGAATGGGATTCGGGGTTAAATTTCATGCTTAAATATGGTGCTTCTACTACTTTTCAAAAATTGAGACGTTTTAGTGTCCGGGGAAGGATAATCCTGATGCCGAGGTCGTAGATATTTGTGCTCCTGAGATGAAAAATTTTTTTGGACTGAAATGTAAAAACGGACCTCAGAAGGGGATTCAAGGTTAAATTTCATGCTTAAAAATGGTGCTTCTTCTCGTTTTCAAAAATTGAGCCATTTTAATGTCCGGGGAAGGATATTCCTGATGCCGAGGTCATAGATTTTTGTGCTCCAGAGATAAAAAATTTTTTGAACCAAATGTAAAAACGGACCTCAGAATGGGATTCAGGGTTAAATTTCATGCTTAAAAATGGTGCTTTTTCTACTTTTCAAAAATTGAGCCATTTTGGTATACAGGGAAGGACATTCCTGATGCCGGGGTCACGGATTTTTGTGCTCCAGAGGTGCAATTTTTTTTGACCCAAATGTAAAAACGGACCTCAGAAGGGGATTCGGGGTTAAATTTCATGCTTAAAAATTGTTCTTTTTCTAGTTTTCAAAAATTGAGACGTTTTGTTATCCAGGGAAGGAAATCCCGGATGCCGGGGTCACGGATTTTTGTGCTCCGGAGATGAAATATTTTTTTTTTTACCCAAATGTAAAAACGGACCTCAGAATGGGATTCGGGGTTAAATTTCATGCTTAAAAATGGTGCTTTTTCTAGTTTTCAAAAATTGAGCCGTTTTGGTATCCTGGGAAGGAAATCCCTGATGCCGGGTTCACAGATTTTTGTGCTCCAGAGGTGCAATTTTTTTTTGACCCAAATGTAAAAACGGACCTCAGAAGGGGATTCGGGGTTAAATTTCATGCTTTAAAATTGTGCTTATTCTAGTTTTCAAAAATTGAGCCATTTTGGTATCCAAGGAAGGAAATCCCTGATCCAAGGGTCACGGATTTTTGTGCTCCGGAGGTGCAATTTTTTTTTGACCCAAATGTAAAAACGGACCTCAGAAGGGGATTCAAGGTTAAAATTCATGCTTAAAAATGGTGCTTTTTCTAGTTTTCAAAAATTGAGCCGTTTTGGTATCCAGGGAAGGAAATCCCTGATGCCGGGTTCACAGATTTTTGTGCTCCAGAGGTGCAATTTTTTTTTGACCCAAATATAAAAACGGACCTCAGAAGGGGATTCGGGGTTAAATTTCATGCTTTAAAATTGTGCTTATTCTAGTTTTCAAAAATTGAGCCGCTTTAGTGTCCGGGGAAGGGAATCCCTGATGCCGGGGTCACTGATTTTTGTGCTCCGGAGATGAAATGTTTTTTTTGACCCAAATGTAAAAACGGACCTCAGAATGGGATTCGGGATTAAATTTCATGCTTAAAAATGGTGCTTTTTCTAGTTTTCAAAAATTGAGCCATTTTGGTATCCAAGGAAGGAAATCCCTGATGCAAGGGTCACGGATTTTTGTGCTCCGGAGGTGCAATTTTTTTTTGACCCAAATGTAAAAACGGACCTCAGAAGGGGATTCAAGTTTAGATTTCATGCTTAAAAATGGTGCTTCTTCTCGTTTTCAAAAATTGAGCCGTTTTAATGTCCGGGGAAGGATATTCCTGATGCCGAGGTCATAGATTTTTGTGCTCCAGAGATAAAAAATTTTTGAACCAAATGTAAAAACGGACCTCAGAATGGGATTCAGGGTTAAATTTCATGCTTAAAAATGGTGCTTTTTCTACTTTTCAAAAATTGAGCCATTTTGGTATACAGGGAAGGACATTCCTGATGCCGGGGTGACGGATTTTTGTGCAACGGAGATGAAAATTTTTTTTTTCACCCAAATGTAAAAACGGACGTCAGAATGGGATTCGGGGTTAAATTTCATGCTTAAATATGGTGCTTCTTCTCGTTTTCAAAAATTGAGCCGTTTTAGTGTCCGGGGAAGGATATTCCTGATGCCGAGGTCATAGATTTTT
>NW_024098203.1:0-3989 GCF_016545835.1 Crotalus tigris | reverse complement strand
AAATGAAAAAAATTTTTTGACCCAAATGTAAAAACGGACCTCAGAATGGGGTTCGGGGTTAAATTTCATGCTTAAAAATGGTGCTTTTTCTAGTTTTCAAAAATTGAGCCGTTTTGGTATCCAGGGAATGAAATTCCTGATTCCGGGTCAGGGATTTTTGTGCTGCGGAGATGAAAATTTCTTTTTGACTGAAATGTAAAAAGGGAGCTCAGAATGGGATTCGGGGTTAAATTTCATGCTTAAAAATGTTGCTTTTTCTAGTTTTCAAAAATTGAGCGTTTTGGTATCCAGGGAGGGAAATTCCTGATTCCGCGGTCACGTATTTTTGTGCTCCGAAAATGAAAAAATTTTTTTGACCCAAATGTAAAAACGGACCTCAGAATGGGATTCGGGGTTAAATTTCATGCTTAAAATGGTGCTTTTTCTAGTTTTCACAAATTGAGCCGTTTTGGGATCCAGCGAAGGAAATTGCTGATGCCACGGTCACGTATTTTTGTGCTCCGGAAATGAAAAAAATTTTTTGACCCACATGTAAAAACGGACCTCAGAATTGGATTCGGGGTTAAATTTCATGCTTAAAAATGGTGCTTCTTCTAGTTTTCAAAAATTGAGCCGTTTTGGTATACAGGGAAGGAAATTCCTGATGCCGGGGTCATGGATTTTTCTGCTCCAAAGATGAAAATTTTTTTTGGACTGAAATGTAAAAACGGACCTCAGAATCGGATTTGGGGTTAAATTTCATGCTTAAAAATGGTGCTTTTTCTAGTTATCAAAAATTGAGCTGTTTTGGTATCCAGGGAGGGAAATTCCTGATGCCGGGATCACGGATTTTTGTGCTCCGGAGATGAAAAATTTGTTTTGACTGAAATGTAAAAACGGACCTCAGAATGGGATTTGGGGTTAAATATAATGCTTGAAAATGGTGCTTCTTCTAATTTTCAAATATTGAGCCGTTTTGGTATCCAGGGAAGTAAATTCCTGATGCCGGGGTCATAGATTTTTGTGCTCCAGAGATGAAAAATTTTTTTTGACTAAAATGTAAAAACGGACCTCAGAATGGGGTTCGGGGTTAAATTTTCATGCTTTAAAAATGTGTGCTTTTCTAGGTTTCAAAAATTGAGCCGTTTGGTTACAGGGAAGGAAATTTCTTGATGCCGGGGCACGATTTTTCTGCTCAAAGATGAAAAATTTTTTGACCCAAAGGTAAAAAACAGAGCGCAGCATGGGATTCGGCTTAAAATTTCAGCTTATAAATGGTGCTTTTCTAGTTATCATCAAAAATTGAGTGTTTGGGTATCCAGGGAAGGAAATTCCTGATTGGCCGGGGTCATCAGAGTTTTCTGCTCCAAAGATGAAAATTTTTTTGACTGAAATGTAAAAACGGACCTCAGAATCGGATGTGGGGTTAAATTTCATGCGAAAAATGGTTGCTTTTCTAGTTTTCACAAATTGAGCGTTTTGGTCGTCTCAGGCGAAGGAAATTGCTGATGCGTGGTCAGTATTTTTGTGCACCGGGAAATGAAAAATCTTTTTGACCCAAATGTAAAAACGGACCTCAGAATGGGATTCGGGGTTAAATTTCATGCTTAAAATGGTGCTTTTTCTAGTTTTCACAAATTGAGCCGTTTTGGGATCCAGGGAAGGAAATTGCTGATGCCGCGGTCACGTATTTTTGTGCTCCGGAAATGAAAAATTTTTTTTGACCCAAATGTAAAAACGGACCTCAGAATGGGATTCGGGGTTCAATTTCATGCTTAAAAATGGTGCTTTTTCTAGTTATCAAAAATTGAGCCGTTTTGGTATACAGGGAAGGAAATTCCTGATGCCGGGGTCATGGATTTTTCTGCTCCAAAGATGAAAATTTTTTTTTGACTGAAATGTAAAAACGGACCGCAGAATCGGATTTGGGGTTAAATTTCATGCTTAAAAATGGTGCTTTTTCTAGTTATCAAAAATTGAGCCGTTTTGGTATCCCGGCAGGGAAATTCCTGATGCCGGGATCACGGATTTTTGTGCTCCGGAGATGAAAAATTTGTTTTGACTGAAATGTAAAAACGGACCTCAGAATGGGATTTGGGGTTAAATATAATGCTTGAAAATGGTGCTTCTTCTAATTTTCAAAAATTGAGCCGTTTTGGTATCCAGGGAAGGAAATTCCTGATGCCGGGGTCATGGATTTTTTGTTCTCCAGAGATGAAAAATTTTTTTTGACTAAAATGTAAAAACGGACCTCAGAATGGGGTTCGGGGTTAAATTTCATGCTGAAAAATGGTGCTTTTTCTAGTTTTCAAAAATTGAGCCGTTTTGGTATACAGGGAAGGAAATTCTTGATGCCGGGGCCACGGATTTTTCTGCTCCAAAGATGAAAAATTTTTTTGACCCAAATGTAAAAACAGAGCTCAGAATGGGATTCGGGCTTAAATTTCATGCTTATAAATGGTGCTTTTTCTAGTTATCAAAAATTGAGCTGTTTTGGTATCCAGGGAAGGAAATTCCTGATGCCGGGGTCATAGATTTTTCTGCTCCAAAGATGAAAATTTTTTTTACCATAATGTAAAAACGGACCTCAGAATCGGATTCGGGGTTAAATTTCATGCTTAAAAATGGTGCTTTTTCTAGTTATCAAAAATTGAGCTGTTTTGGTATCCAGGGAAGGAAATTCCTGATCCCGGGGTCATAGATTTTTCTGGTCCAAAGATGAAAATTTTTTTTTTACTCAAATGTAAAAACGGACCTCAGAATGGGATTCAGGATTAAATTTCATGCTTAAAAATGGTGGTTCTTCTAATTTTCAAAAATTAAGCCGTTTTGGTATCTAGGGAAGTAAAGTCCTGATGCCGGGGACATAGATTTTGCTGCTCCAAAGATGAAAATTTTTTTTGACCCTAATGTAAAAACGGACCTCAGAATGGGATTCGGGGTTAAATTTCATGCTTAAAAATGTTGCTTTTTCTAGTTTTCAAAAATTGAGCGTTTTGGTATCCAGGGAGGGAAATTCCTGATTCCGCGGTCACGTATTTTTGTGCTCCGAAAATGAAAAATTTTTTTTGACCCAAATGTAAAAACGGACCTCAGAATGGGATTCGGGGTTAAATTTCATGCTTTAAAATGGTGCTTTTTCTAGTTTTCACAAATGAAGCCGTTTTGGATCAGGGAAGGAAATTGCTGATGCCGCGGTCACGTATTTTTGTGCTCCGGAAATGAAAAAAAAATTTTTTTGACCAAATGTAAAAACGGACCTCGAATGGGATTCGGCGGTTAAATTTCATGCTTAAAAATGGTGCTTCTTCTAGTTTTCAGAAATTGAGCCGTTTTTGTATACAGGGAAGGAAATTCCTGATGCCGGGGTCATAGATTTTTCTGATCCAAAGATGAAAATTTTTTTTGACTGAAATGTAAAAATGGACCTCAGAATCGGATTCGGGGTTAAATTTCATGCTTAAAAATGGTGCTTCTTCTAGTTTTCAGAAATTGAGCCGTTTTGGTACACAGGGAAGGAAATTCCTGATGCCGGGGTCATGGATTTTTTGTTCTCCAGAGATGAAATTTTTTTTTACCCTAATGTAAAAACGGATCTCAGAATGGATTCGGGGTTAAATATAATGCTTGAAAATGGTGCTTCTTCTAATTTTCAAAAATTGAGCCGTTTTGGTATCAAGGGAAGTAAATTCTTGATGCCGGCGTCATAGATTTTTGTGCTCCGGAAATAAAAAAAACTTTTTGACCCAAATGTAAAAACGGACCTCAGAATGGGATTCGGGGTTAAATTTCATGCTTAAAAATGGTGCTTTTTCTAGTTTTCAAAAATTGAGCTGTTTTGGTATCCAGGGAAGGAAATTCCTGATGACGGGGTCATAGATTTTTCTGCTCCAAAGATGAAAAATTTTTTTTTGAACCAAATGTAAAAACGGACCTCAGAATCGGATTCGGGGTCTAAATTTCATGCTTTTAAAAATGTTTTTTGTTTTTCTAGTTATCAAAAATTGAGC
>NW_024098202.1:0-6568 GCF_016545835.1 Crotalus tigris | reverse complement strand
GAAGAGAAAACAGAGTTACTCAGAAAATGCAGTATCAGTTATGCCTTTGGAAAAAGAAAGCAACACCATTGAGGGGATAGATGGGGAACTCATCAAACTTGCAGACGACACCAAGCTGGCAAGAATAGCCAACACTCCAAAAGACAGGCTTAAAATACAGAAGGATCTGGACAAACTTGAACACTGGGCACTTTCTAACAAAATGAAATTCAGTGGTGAAAAAAGTAAAGTTCTACATTTAGGAAAGAAAAACCAAATGTACAGGTATAGTATGCTCAATAGTAGTATTGAGCATACTAGGAATCTCAAAGTCCTAGTGGACGATCATTTAAATACGTGTGCTGCAGCTGCCAAAAAAGCCAACACAGTGCTAGGCTGCATTAACAGAGGGATAGAATCAAGATCACGTGAAGTATAATACCACTTTACAATGCCTTGGTAAGGCCACACTTGGAATACTGCATCCAGTTTTGGTCACCACAATGTAAAAAAGATGTTGAGACTCTAGAAAGAGTACAGAGAAGAGCAACAAAGATGATTAGGGGACTGGAGGCTAAAACATATATGGAACGGTTGCTGGAATTGGATATGTCTAGTTTAACAAAAAGAAGGACGAGGGGGGACATGATGGCAGTGTTCCAATATCTCAGGGGCTGTCACAAAGAAGAGGGAGTCAAGCTACTTTCCAAAGCGCCTGAAGGCAGGACAAGAAGCAACGAATGGAAATTAACCAAAGAGAGAAGCAACCTAGAACTAAGGAGAAACTTCCTGACAGCTAGAACAATTAACCAATGGAACAACCTGTCTCCAGAAGCAGTGAATGCGTCAACACTGGAAGTTTTTAAGAAGAAACTGGACAGCCATTTATCCAAAACGGTATAGGGTTACCTGCCTGAGCAGGGGGTTGGACTAGATGACCTCCAAGGTCCCTTCCAACTTTATTACTATTATTATTATCAATCATCGCACAGTCAGCCAGATGTTCAGACTGGATTTGGCATTTTGTCTACCTATCGAGTCCTTACCCAGGACCTGGGATAGGCAGAAGTAGATGTTTGATGGTATTATAGGTATCGTCGCAGGATGGAAGCAGTTCCTAATAAGGCCGCCTTTTGCAATTGACTAATAGAAAATTTGTCAATGCCAATGGTGTTCAAGTGGTGCTCCAGTTTTTTTGGGATTGCACCCAAGGAGCCTATTACTATTGGTACTACCCTTGCTTGCTTTTGCCACAGTCTTTCTATTTCTATTTGTAGGTCTTTGTATTTTGTTATCTTCTCCAGTTCTGTCTCGTCTATTCTGCTGTCTCCAGGCACTGCCACGTCCACTATCCAGACTTTTTTTCTTTCTTATCGACAATTGTTAAGTCCGGGTGTTATGTTGCAGATGCTTGTCTGTTTGAATTCTGAAGTCCCAGAGCAGTTTAATTTTATCATTTTCTATGACTTTCTCTATTTTATGATCCCACCAGCTTTTGCTTACAGGCACATGATATTTTTTGCAGATCTTCCAATGCACCATTGTTGCTACTTTGTCATGCCGCTGCTTGTAATCAGTCGGTGCAATCTTCTTGCAATAGCTTACCAAGTGGTCCACTGTTTCTTCAGCTTCTTTGCATAGGCGGCACTTACTGTCTGTTGCTGTCTTCTCAATTTTGACTTTTTATGCATTTGTCCTTAAGGCTTGGTCTTGTGCCGCCAGAATTAGTCCCTTGGTCTCTTTCTTCACTTTTCCTGCTCTTAGCCATTGCCAGGTTTTTAATTATCTGCTTTCCAAGCTATTTTTTTAATGATTGGCCATGTAGTGCTTATGGCTTCCCTGCCTCAATTCTGTTCTTATTTGGGGCTTTTATTTAGGCCAGTTTGGTCCTGCTCCAGTAGTTAGTAAGCCTTCCTGATATACTAAATTTCAGATGCATTTTCATCATTGTTCTTCAGATATTCTTCCAAAGCCATTTTTTCTTCTTCAACCACCTGATGTACTTGCAGCAGTCCACGCCCACCTATTTGCCGTGGTAGATAAAGTCTATCAATGTCACTGCGTGGGTGAAGGGCATGATTCATTGTCATTATTTTTCTGTTCCTTCCTATCCATTTGCTTTTAGTTCTGATGGAGTCCAGTCCACTATTCCAGCTGTGCTACCGAATTACTGGAATGCACAGGTGTTGATTGCCTTTATGGTATTTGCCTCCTATTGAGTTGGACTTTAAGATATTCTTAAATCTCTTGATGTAGTCACCTCTAATATTTTTCTGACTTCAGTGTGCTTTGATGTGTCAGCTATGAAGGCTACCCAAGTATTTTGTAGTATCTCTTCACTTCATCCAGACTCTAAGGTTATTTTCGTGGGTGGGGCATCTTGATTCCTTCATGTTTTCACTAATTTTTCTTGGTTGATAGTAAGTGTGGCCATTTGTCCAAGCCAAACTCCAGTACAATATCTTGGCTATATATACGGACAGTGTTGAGCAGCGATTCTATTTCAGATGATGTTTTTCCATACAGCTTCAGATCATCCATGTAAAGGAGATGGGATAGTCTAGCAGATGTTTTTGATGTTTGATAACCATGTCCTGAGTTATTCAGTAGTGTTGACAGAGGAAACAGTGCAATAACAAATAGTAATGGTGATAATGAATCTCCTTGAAATATTCCTCTCTTGATATTAACCTCTCCCAGTCTCTCACCATTGATCTGCAACTGTGTCGTCCATTGTGCCATTGATCTTTGCACAAATTTTCTGATGTTTCTACTGACTCCTGTTATTTCTAGGCACTTGGTTATCCAGTCATGTGGCAGAGAGTCAAATGCCTTTTTGTAGTCAATCCATGCCACATTCAGGTTGGTCTTCCTTCTCTTGCAGTTTTCCAAGATCATTTTGTCTATTAGGAGTTGATCTTTTGTTCCTATGCTATTGGGGCGGTTTCATTTCTGCTCAGGTGGAAAGAGATTGTTTTCAACTAGATGCTGTTGTACTGCATCAGCTACCACACCAGTTAGTAATTTGAAAGTTGTTGGTAAGCAGTTAATTGGCCTGTAGTTACCTGGTGTTGCCCCTTTTGCTGGATTTTTCATTATTAGGTAGGTTTTCCCAGTTGTTAGCCACTTTTCAATTTCTCCTCCTTGTAGTATATTGTTGAACTGTTTGGCAATGAGTGGGTGTATAACAGTTAGATGTTTCAACCAAAACCAATGCAGTTCATCTTCACCTGGTGCTGACCAATTTTTGATTTTCTTTGCTCTTTTTTCTACCATTTTTGTTGTTATTACTAGTTCTTTCATTTCAACTTCTGTTTTATTTGCATCCACCTCTTTTAACCAAGCTGCATCCTTGTTGTATTTCTTTGGGTTACCCCATATCTGCTTCCAGAATTGCACTGTTTCTTCCTTGTCAGGTACTGACTGATTCCTTGCAGTTTCTCCATTGATGGATTGGTAGAAACGTTTCTGATTGGATTGAAATTGGCGGTTCTGCCTATAGTTTGCAATTCGAGCTTCATATCTACTGATTTTCCTGGCTATAGCTGGTATTTGTTGCTTTATTATTTCCAGTGCTTCCTTGATCTTCCTTGTTTCTCAGTGGTATTTCTTGATTAGGTATTCTTTGGTCTTCTTGTTCTTCAGCTTCTTTTCTTTCATCTGTTCTAGCTTGCTTGCATGTGATCTTAACTTGCTGATCTTATTTTCTAGTCTAAACTTCCATTTTTGTGCTGCACTGTTTGTTTGTTTTTCTTCTTTGTTGATTTTGCATCCCAGGTATTCAGTTATAACTGCAGCTGTGCTGTACATTTGTTGGTTTGTTTCTTGCAGTGAATTGGTGCTTATATTTGATATTGCAGTATTTGCATCTTTTAATGCTTGTGCTAGCTGTTTCTTTGGAAAAAGCTTCAATGCAGGCAGCCTTATTCTGTTGTTTTTGTGCTGTTCTAGATGCTCAATTATTCTTTGTTTCAATTCTTTTATTTCTTTAGTTAGAGGGTTTTGTTCTTCCTGAGGAAGAGGTGCCTGGTTTCCAACTGAGAACAGTTGTATATCTCTACTGGATTCTTTCACTGCAAACTCCCCCTGGTTTGCCTCTATATTCTGAATTACTTCTGGTAAGGCTTTGATTTCTTTGCCCTGGGTAAACCTTTGCAGTTCGTCCAATTCTGTTTCTGTAAATACTTTATTTCGTATTATAAATCGGCATTGATCTGCTAGTCTCTGTTCTGTTATTTCTAATTCTGGATGTTGTTCTTTCCAGAACTGGTGCATTCGTTTTAGATATCCTCGTCTTGTTGGACTTGATCTGTAGTAACAGATCATTATTTCTTTGTTTTCCATCACTGTGTATCTGCGATGGGTAAACACCTTTTCTTCCAGTAGTTCTGCAGCTGCTGGCCCTGGTTGCTCAGCCAACAGTCCTGAGTCCTGTACCCATTTTTCACCAGATATCCAGGAACTCCAATATCTAGTGCGGACCTTGTTAACCCGGGCGACGTCCGAGCCGGTATGGCATTCTGAAATTTGCGTCTCACCATATTTTTTATGGGAGAGACACTCTTTGTCTGACTCCTCTGATGAGACCTGTCCAGTATGGTTGAACCTCTGGCATAGCTCTCATCTTCCTCAGAGTACACAAGCCCCTATTATTATTATTATTATTATTATTATTATTATTATTATGGATCATCGCGCAGTCAGCCAGATGTTCAGACTGGATTTGACATTTTGTCTACCTATCGAGTCCTTACCCAGGACCTGGGATAGGCAGATGTGGATGTTTGATGGTATTACAGGTATCGTCGCAGGATGGAAGCAGTTCCTAATAAGGCCGCCTTTTGCAATTGACTAATAGCGAAGTTGTCAATGCCAATGGTGTCCAAGTGGTGCTCCAGTGGTTGTTGTTGTTGTTGTTGTTGTTATTATTATTATATAAAAATAAAAAACTCTGCTACTCGGAACATCTTACATTTTAAGGAGGTACCTGGTTGACCCTTAGGATGCTGGCAGCAACCCATGTCAACCATCAGCGCCAGTCAATTTGAATGTTCAGCTGACTGAGGTTCACGTCTAATGAATAAAAGATAATAATAATAGTAGTAGTAGTAGTAGTAATAGAGTTGGAAGGGACTTTGGAGATCTTCTAGTCCAGCCCCCTACTCAGGTAGGAAACTTTGAACACCGAGATGGGTGGCATAGAGAGGGAGGGAGAGAAGAAAGGGAAGGAAAGGAAGGAAGGAAAGAACGATGAGAAAAAGGAAGGAAGGTTATAATGTAGAAAGAAGGATGATTGATTTTTAGGAAGGAGGGAAGGAAGGAAGGAAGGAAGGAAGGAAGGAAGGAAGATTGATTTTTAGGAAGGAGGGAAGGAAGGAAGGAAGGAAGGAAGGAAGGAAGGAAGGAAGGAAGGAAGGAAGGAAAATATACTGATTTTGAGGAAGGAAGGAAGGAAGGAAGGAAGGAAGGAAGGAAGGAAGGAAGGAAGGAAAATATACTGATTTTGAGGAAGGAAGGAAAAGAAAGAAAGAAAGAAAGAAAGAAAGAAAGAAAGAAAGAAAGAAAGAAAGAAAGAAAGAAAGAAAGAGAAGGAAGGAAGCAAGCCTGGCTGAGGGGGACTCTCCCTTCCTAAGAGGGAAGCTCAGAAGGGCAAAAGGGGGCACCTTGAACTCAAGCTGAAAGAAGTCCCACCTTCCCATTTTTAAGATGGTAACTTGGACAGGTATTTCCGCAAAATCCGAGCGGAAGGAGTGGGAAAAGAAGCCAAAACTTTGGCAGGAGGTTTGCTGTTTAGGTGCAACCATTTATTTTTATACTTTTCCGGCTGCCTCAACACTTCAGCCCAATGGCCGTCCACCCCCCCCCCCCCAATGTCCAGCGTGATTTTGCTTTTTTTTAAAAAAAAAAATTGAAAGCCTTTTTCCAGTGCTGCCAAACAGTAAGCCCCTGCTCAACCAATCCCCGGAGCTGTCTGAGCAACCTTGAGATAAATTAAAAACATCAAATACAAGCCCCAAACGATAGGAGCCGTGAAAGCGAGTGAAATCCCCAAGAAAATCAAGCTTTTGGGGAAAGCACAGCCGGATTCTCGGGCTGCCTTGAACCGGCTGTCGGGAGGTCGCCAGGCGAAACTCTTGGGGAGGCCCTGTCAGGATGCAACCTTGCTCCAAAATGGCCTCCTTCAGCTCCCACTAAGCCAGGGGTAGGCCACCTCGGCTCTTGTATGACTGGTGGACTTCAACTCCCAGAATTCCTGAGCCAGCCATGCTGAGGGGGAAAGGGAGAGGTTTCCAAGCTGAGCCATGCTGGCTCAGGAATTCTGGGAGTTGAAGTCCACGAATCATGAGGGGGCCATAGTTCCCCCATGGTGGCTCAGGAATTCTGGGAGATGAAGTCCACCAGGCATGAGGGGGCCGTAGTTCCCCCATGCTGGCTCAGGAATTCTGGGAGTTGGTCCACGAGTCATGAGGGGGCCATAGTTCCCCCATGCTGGCTCAGGAATTCTGGGAGTTAAAGTCCACGAGTCATAAAGCGGCCTAGGCCTAGGCCAGTGGTAGGCAACCTTGGCTCTTTTATGACTCGTGGACTT
>NW_024098201.1:35000-46966 GCF_016545835.1 Crotalus tigris | reverse complement strand
GGGAGCTGTGGACTAGAAGACCTCCAAGGTCCCTTCCAGGTCTATTCTGATTGACTGGCTGATCTCCCGACAAGCAAACTCAACGGCAAAGCCAGAGTCACTTAACAAACCAGGTTACTAACGGAAACACGGCAGCAATTCGCTTTAATCGCGGTGGCCAGAAAGGCGGTTAAAAAAACGGGGCGAAGCTGGCTTAAGAGCCGTTCTGCTCGGCCATGGAAATTTTGGCCTCGGCCCGTGGTTGTTAAGTCCTGGACTAGCTCTAATCATTCAACTCTGTGTGTTTGTGTGTTTGTGTGTGTGTGTGTGTGTGTTATTGTTTCAGGTGTGAAGTAGTCAAACGGGGAATTAGTGGAGTTTCTGTTGGTACAAAAGAGATAGGAAAGTTGCCCTGGGAGAACATTCTTTGCCCAGAACTTGAGCAGGGCTGTAATGAGTTTGAAGCCATAGGGCCGTGGATTAGCTTGCCCAGCTGGCGTCCAACAAAAGCATATTGATGACACGGCCCTGCTCGGCCTCCAGAGCCTTTTAAACACAGGCTCTTGGCTTGAATAGGTTGGCTGGGACACCTCTCAACACCCTTCCTGGCAGATAAGTCTCTTTTGCTGCGGCTTTTGTTCTCTCCGGATGGCACATTTTTCCATTGCATCCGTTGACGTCCTCCCTGTGCCCTTCCCTTCTCTTGTTAAGCAAATTCTGAGCCTTTGCTTCTCTGGTTGCGAAGAAAAAGTTTGATCCAGAGGGCTGGAAAAAGAGACACAGGGCTGGTGAAGTGGGCAGGAAACCCTAGGCCAGGGGTAGGCAACCTTGGCTCTTTTATGACTCATGGGCTTCAACTCCCAGAATCCCTGAGCCAGCATCACCGTGCACTGATGGTGTTCCCTAGTTGGGTCCATGAAACGTCTGCAAGAAAACCAGCCAGCTCAGGGAGCACCAAGGACCCCATAGACATAAGGGTGAGGATCAGTCATAAGTAATTTTTCCCCCTGTAACTCCAGTTCAACCCTGAGCTGCAAATATTCTCATCTGTCAGTAGTTATGACTGACAGCATCCCTATGGTCACATGATCCAGATTCAGACCTTTGGCATTTTATTTATGATGGTTTCAGCATGCTGGGATCATTATTGGTGACCTTCCCAGCCGCTTCCGACACACGAAATCAACATGGGGTACTGTACTACTACTACTACTACTACTACTACCACCATCATCATCAGCAGCAGCAGCAGCATTATCATCATCATCATCATCAATAACAACAACAATAATAATAACAATAATAAAATAAAGTTGGAAGGGACCTTGGAGGTCACCTAGTCCAACCCCCTGCTCAGGCAGAAAACCCTACACCATTTCAGACAAATGGCCGTCCAGCCTCTTCTTAAAAACTTCCAGTGTTGGAGCATTCACCACTTCTGGAGGCAGGTTGTTCCACTGGTTAATTGTTCTGATTGTCAGGAAATTTTTCCTTAGTTCCAGGTTGCTTCTCTCCTTGATCAGTTTCCATCCGTTGGTTCTTGTCCTGCCTTTAGGGTATTTGGAGAATAGCTTGACTCCTTCTTCTTTGGGGCAGCCCCTGAGATACTGGAAGACTGCTATCCTGTCACCCCTCATCCTTCTCTTCGTTAAACTAGACCTACCCAATTCCAGCAACCGTTCTGCGTAGGTTTTAGCCTCCAGTCCCCTGATCATCTTTGTTGCTCTTCTCTGCGCTCTTTCTAGAGTGTCAACCTCTTTTTTACATTTTACATTCTTTGATGAATGAGCTTTAGAAAACAGGCCGGTATTGCAGATTGTGGTAAGCGTGTCTGCCAAGCCACCCACATCAATGATGGCGAGAAAAGGCTTGACAGATGCAAAACAGACAGACTTCCAACAATAAGCCAGGACAGACCACCTTTCCTAGCTCCTGATCTCAGAGCATCGCATGCTAGCATTTCCTTCAGCGAGGCACCAGGCAGAGTAAGATAATTCCCTTTATCAAGACCAGCATTTTTCAACTGTGGCAATTTTAAGATGGGTGGGCTTCAACTCCCAGAATCCCCCAGCCAGCCGGAATTCTGGGAGTTGAAGTCCACACATCTTAAAGCTGCCAAGGATGGAGAAACACTGATCTAGACTGTTTATAGGATGTTTTTTTTATATCCCCATTTGCTTCTTTAAACCAAGATCTGAAAACGACATGCTTTCGTGACCGAGAGACGATCTTTTTTTTTATTTCACTGCATTTTTATATTAAAGGTGACAGTGATCAAAATTTGACAAGCGCAGTGCATCTTTTGCAAATTGTCCCTGTGCGGTAGCTGCTGTCCCAGGAAAGCGTGCTCTGTTTCCAGTCTTTTCTCAGAAAAGCATTCAGAATATTGAATACAGTAAATAGTCTTTATTCCTCAGAGATATGATGCTCAATTTTTCTTCTTGGCAGCTGTGCCGTTCCCCTGTGTAAACATGCCAGAAATTAAAGAAGCTTACAGAATTGCTTTTTGGAATCCATCTCCTTACCTTTAGGAGAAGGAACGGACGAACCTGGGGGGGGGCGGAATCAAAAGAGGAACCAGCCTAGAATCCGTAGGTAGCCACCTTTATTTGAAATAAGTGACCCAATTCTCTCAAGGTGGAGAGCTGTCAGATCTTGAAAACCGTGGTGATGTCAAGAGATCTCAGAGGCTGCCCCACAACAGTGTCAGAATGTCACATGAACTTGCGCGAGTGAAGACGTGGTAGAACGTGGAGACGGAATTAAAAGAGGGATCAGCCTAGAATCCTTACGTAGTCACATGCGGATGAAGTCCAGCCTCCCTTGAATTCCATTGGTCTGCGTCTAAGTCCAAGCAGGTGTTAAATGTTAGTGGGGAAGATTTGTGTGCATGGGCTTTTTAGGGGTAAGTCAGTTTAATTGGACCTTCACATGTGAACCTGGTCTTTTACAACTGACATTACCATATTGATGCTCTGGTGTCCTGTTCAGAGTACGCCTAATACAGTCTCTAAAGGGTGGATTCTCCTGCTTACATATTCCTGAATCAGCAGTGGGAACGCAAGAACCTACCGCTTTGTGGGTTCTTTATATCGTGGTCACCACGACGTAAAAAAGATGTTGAGATTCTAGAAACAGTGCAGAGGAGAGCAACAAAGATGATTAGGGGACTGGAGGCTAAAATATATAAGGAACGGTTGCTGGAATTGGGTATGTCTAGTTTAACAAAGAGAAGGATGAGGGGGGACATGATAGCTGTGTTCCAATATCTCAGGGGCTGCCCCAAAGAAGAGGCAGTCAAGCTATTCTCCAAAGCACCTGAATGCAGAAAAAGAAGCAACGGATGGAAACTAATCAAGGAGAGAAGCAACCTAGAATTAAGGAGAAACTTCCTGACAGTTAGAACAATTAACCAGTGGAACTACCTGCCTCCAGAAGCTGTGAATGCTCCAACACTGGAAGTTTTTAAGAAGAGGCTGGACAGCCATTTGTCTGAAATGGTATAGGGTTTCCTGCCTGAGCTGAGATGATCTCCAAGGTCCCTTCCATCTTCTTCTTCTTCTTCTTCTTCTTCTTCTTCTTCTTCTTCTTCTTCTTCTTCTTCTTCTTCTTCTTCTTCTTCTTCTTCTTCTTCTTCTTCTTCTTCTTCTTCTTCTTCTTCTTCTTCTTCTTCGTCTTCTTCTTCTTCTTCTTCTTCTTCTTCTTCTTCTTCTTCTTCTTCTTCTTCTTCTTCTTCTCCTCCTCCTCCTCCTCCTCCTCCTCCTCCTCCTCCTCCTCCTCCTCCTCCTCCTCCTCCTCCTCCTCCTTCTTCTTCTTCTCCTCCTTCTCCTTCTTCCTTCTTCTTGACACGGGTTGCTGCCAGCATCCGAGGTATCAACCAGGTAACTCCTTAAAATATGTTCCAAGTAGCGCAGTTTTTTGTAGCATTGCTGGAGTTATTGCAGGAAGCTGCAGTTTCTTAAAATATTTTGCAAAGTTTTTGGACATAGTTCCCAGTGCCCCGATGACAGTGGGTACCACCATTACACGTTTCATCCATAATCGCGCAGTTTCGATGGCCAGGTCGCGATATTTTGTAATTTTTCCCAGTTCTTTTTCTTTGACTCTGTTATTACTATTATAATATGAACTCCCTTTCGGTTGAAGCTTCTAGAACATGAAGGATCCATTGACAAACCTTTTATAGGAGGACCTCTCTCCATTGACAAACACACACACACACACACACACCTACCCCACTGGGACATATTCTAGTCGACAGTAAAAAAGCAAGCAAGCACTGTGTTTATCATTTCTCCAGTTACCTGAAACAGACTCTTGTCGAGATCCTTTTTTTTAAAAAAAGAAAAAGGAATTATTTTTGCCATTTTTTACCATGACAGGGAGCGCTCATGTCAATTTCATCCAGTTAAAACAGTGGTTCTCAACCTATGGGTCGTGACCCCATTTGGGGTCGATCGACCATTTCACAGGGGTCGCCAAGCAAGGCTGTCCGCCATTTTTTTCCCCTTTTCCGGCGGGTGCCTTACCTCCCTCGGGCTGGGCCAGCTGGTGGCCAGCCGGTGGTCGGCCTGCTCCGTCTCTGCCGCTTGCCAGCTACGCCTCGGCCGGCGCAGGGGGCGCACCACGCCTGCGCGGCGCTCCCGGGCAGGGAAAGTCTTCGACTTACGACCGGTTGGGTAGTCCTTGACTTACGACCGGTTTAGTCCTCGACTTACGACCGGTTGGGAGTCGCGACATTAAAAAGGTTGAGAACCACTGAGTTAAAAGAAAAAAAAAAGAAATCACCATTCCATCACTAAACTGGCAAATCAGAAGAAATTCCAAAGTTTTACCGTTTCCAAGCAACGTATTTTTTTTTAAGCAGCATTTCATTTATCTACAGGTTTTAAAAATAAAAGGCCGAGGAGAAACAGATTTACTGGTTGAGGTGCCTTAATACAGTAAGTGGATGGGGAGGTAGCTTGTCGGGGTTTGGGTGGGTGGGTGGGGCAGCGAACAGTACTCAGAGGGAAGTAGGGAATTAGAGGACCATAGAATCATAGGGCTGAAAGGGACCTTGGAGATCATCTAGTCCAACCCCTTGTTCAGGAGGAGTCCATCTGCTCCCAAGGTTTAGAAAAAAGGCCCTCGGTCATATGGAGACGGCTTGGTTCTGCCCGTCGATTTTTTATAACGAAAATGTCAGGGTTTTGTGAGGGCATGTAAAAGAGGGAACTTTTTAAAATTTTAAACCAAAAAAAAAAGCAGAAAGACTGTGTCAGAATTGTGATTTTTGCAGTACATGACTCAACCGTTGCCTTCCAATGCAATTAAGCGTTTAGTATCGGATAAGACAGTCTTTCCAGTTTGAGGAAGACCAGCTGTTGTGAAGCTCTTGTCAAAATGTATAAATATTTCCATATATATTGCTAGAGTTACTCAAGGGTAAAAGTGCCAGGAATATCTTTGCTATAAAACCTTGCAATGGAACGATATGAAAAATTTTCTCTCTTCTTCATACTCTAGAGCAGCGGTTCTCAACCTGTTGGTTGGGACCCCATTTGGGGTCGAATGACCATTTCACGGGGGTCGCCAAACAATGCAGTCCGCCATTCCCCCCCCCCTTTTCCTTAGCTGTGCACTCCCTTTTATTCTATTGGCTTTTGAAAGCCAATAGAATAGACTCTCTTGAATAGAGTCTAATTCGATTGGCTTTCCAAAGCTGTCTCTGCCCTGCTGAGCCCGCCAAAATCCCATTCTGCAAACGGTGGTGCACCAGTTGACTTACGACCGGTTGAGTAGTCCTCAACTTACAACCAGTTGGGGGTCGCGGCATTAAAAAGGTTGAGAACCACTGCTCTAGAAAAACCTCTTTATGTATTTGAAGAAATAATGGCTTACTTCAGTTCATAGGACAATGCCATCAAGAATGTTGGGTTTTTTTGTTTTTTTGGGGAAGAATATTAGCATATGAGGTGTACAGGTGGATATGATAAATGAAATATATATATATATATAAAAAAATCCGAAGCTGGAGAAAAATAATGCCAGATCTGCAGATGTAGTCTGTGAGTCATTCAACTAATCCTCTTGAACCAAACACGCAAGAATAATAGAAAAATTAAAGACAGTTTTATTCCACAACGAATTAAAGAGCAATTATGGAAATGAGAGAAGCCAACATTCCAAAACTTTAATGGAAGAATCTCTATGGAGATACTCAGTCATCCAGCTCCTGGTTATCCCAAAGGTGCTTTTCCCCCTACCAAAGGCAACTGGACTTTCCTGTTTTCCTTTGAAGATGTTTCGCTTCTCATTCCAGAAGCTTCTTCAGCTCTCTTTAATGGAAGAATTTAAAGATTTTTTAAATTTTGTTTTTAAAATAGAAGCCGATAATGTTACATCCTTTTTTTCAGAAATGGATTTTGAAAAAGGTGAACCCTATACATTGGGGGTAAATGGGGAATTTGGCCGAAAATTGGAAAACGGCAGTCAGCCTCAATGAATGATTATGGACAGAAGCTGATTGTCTATTTTTTTTTTTTTTTTTGGATGAAGCAAATTTTACGCCTGACTGCGTTAGAAAGAAAGGAGCAGAAAGAGACCCACCGGTAGAGAGAAATTGGATCCAAGTGGTTTAACTCTTTTGGCGAAGAGTTTAGCTGTTCACATCAGGCAGGCTTATAACAACGCATTTGCAGGCGGTTTGCCTGGAACATCCCTTCCGGGAGAAAGAAGTTTCTTGTTAGGAAGAATGAACGATCACAGGACGATAATTTGATTTAACAGGCTCCCCGTTGCTCTGGGGGGGGGGAACGTGGCTGAGTATACAAGACAGGAGAGGAAGGTCAAAGTAAGAAAGGAAAAAAAAGACTAAATTTTAAAGCGCTGGAAAATAATAATAATAATAATAATAATAATAATAACAACAACAACAAGAACAACAACAAAACAACAACAACAACAACAACAACAACAACAACAACAATAATAATAATAATAATAATAATAATAATAATAATAATAATAATAAGCAAAAACTGGTGGGATCATAAAATAGAGAAAGTCATAGAAAATGATAAAATGAAACTGCTTTGGGACTTCAGAATTCAAACAGACAAGCACCTGCAACATAACACCCCAGACTTAACAATTGTCGATAAGAAAGACAAAAAAGTCTGGATAGTGGACGTGGCAGTGCCTGGAGACAGCAGAATAGACGAGAAAGAACTGGAGAAGATAACAAAATACAAAGACCTACAAATGGAAATAGAAAGACTGTGGCAAAAGCAAGCAAGGGTAGTACCAATAGTCATAGGCTCCTTGGGTGCAATCCCAAAACAACTGGAGCACCACTTGAACACCATTGGCATTGACAAATTCGCTATGAGTCAATTGCAAAAGGCGGCCTTACTAAGAACTGCTTCCATCCTGCGACGATACCTGTAGTACCATCAAACATCCACATCTGCCTATCCCAGGTCCTGGGTAAGGACTCGATAGGTAGACAAAATGCCAAATCCAGTCTGAACATCTGGCTTACTGTGAACATCTGGCTGATCCTCCATCATCATCATCATCATCATCATCATCATCATCATCATAACATCATCTGAAATAGAATCGCTGCTCAACACTGTCCGAATATATCGCCAAGATATTGTAATGGAGTTTGGCTTGGACAAATGTGCCACACTTACTATCAAACAAGGAAAAATAGTGAAAACTGAAGGAATCAAGATGCCCCACGAAAATAACATTAAGAGTCTGGATGAGGAAGAGTACTACAAACACTTGGGTATCCTTCAAGCTGACAATATCAAGCACACTGAAGTCAGGAAAAAGATTAGAGGTGAATACATCAAGAGAGTGAAGAAGATCTTAAAGTCCAAACTCAATGGAGGAAATACCATAAAGGCAATCAACACCTGGGCAATCCCAGTCATTAGGTACACAGCTGGAATAGTGGACTGGACTCAAGCAGAACATAAAGCAATGGATAGGCAGACCAGAAACTAATGACAATGAATCAGCCCTTCATCCATTGAAGTGAAATGATAGACTTTATATACCAAGGAAAATAGCGTGGGCGGGATGCTACAAGTACATCAGATGGTGAAGAAGAAAATGGCTTTGGAAGAATATCTGAAAACCAATGATGAGGATGCACTGAAATAGTATATCAGGAAGTCTTACTGACTACTGGAGAGACCAAACTGGCCTACAAGAAAGAACCAAATGAAGAACAAAATAGAGGCATGGGAAGACAAAGCATTACATGGCCAATACATGAAAAAAATAGCTGGGAAAGCAGATAATAATAAAACCTGGCAATGGCTAAGAGCAGGAAAATTGAAGAAAGAGACCGAAGGACTAATTCTGGCTGCACAAGACCAAGCCTTAAGGACAAATGCATACAAAGTCAAAATTGAGAAGACAGCAACAGACAGTAAGTGCCGCCTATGCAAAGAAGCTGAAGAAACAGTGGACCACTTGGTAAGCTGTTGCAGAAGATTTGCACAAATGATTACAAGCAGCGGCATCGAACCAAAGTAGCAAACCCCCCCCCAATTGTGCATGAAGATCTGCAAAAAATATCATTGCCTGTAAGCAAAAACTGGTGGGATAATAATAATAGAGAAAGTCATAGAAAATGTAAAATGAAACTGCTACTGGGACTTCAGAATCAAACAGAACAAGGCAAACCTGCAACAAACACCCCGACTTACAGTGTGTCCCCCCCCGATAAGAAGACAAAAAAGTCTGATAGTGGACGTGGCAGTTGACTGGCATACGACAGCAGAATAGAAGAGAAAAGAACTGAGAGGAGCATAACAAAATACAAAGCCTACAAATGGAATAGAAAGACTGTTGGCCAAAGCAGCAAGGGTAGTACCAATAGTCATAGGCTCATTGGGTGTGCAATCCAACAACGGAGCACCACTTTTTTCGAACACCACTGGCATTGACAAATCGCCATTAGTCCCAATGCAAAGGTGGCCTTACTAGGAACTGCTTCCATCCTGCGATGAGATCTGTAATACCATCAAACATCCACATCTGCCTATCCCAGGTCCTGGGTAAGGACTCGATAGGTAGACAAAATGCCAAATCCAGTCTGAACATCTGGCTGACTGTGAACATCTGGCTGATCCATAATAATAATAATAATAATAATAATAATAATAATAATAATAATAATAATAATAATAATAATAATAATAATAATAATAATAATAGAAAAAGTCCCCAGAGGACGGGATCCACTACCATTTTAAATCTATCAATAAAGGAAGCAGAAAGAAATGTAACGCGTTTATGGTTGATCGTGGTCCTGGCTTAATTAATTGATTAATTAACGGCAAACGCGGGAGGGAGGTGAAGTCAGCCTTCCTCCGCCTAGTGACTCTCATGCGGAGGGTCCAGCGTCTCTCACCCTCCAGGCTGACACCCACTCCCCCGTCCTCCCCCCCCCCAGGCTCCTTTCCGTCCAGCGCAGCTCCTCAAGCTCATCGGCCCGGCTCGCTCCCCCAGCGCCCGCTTCCTCGCGGCGATCCCGCTCCGTTGGCCCAGAGGATCCGGCTGCGCCCCCGCCGCGCCTGGGCTGCCCAGAAGCCGCTCTCCTCGGCTGCTTTTGGGGAGGGGGCTTCTGCGCTTCTCAGACCCCCCCACCCCCCACCCTCCCCAGCCCGAGGCGGGGGTCTCCAGCTGTGCCCAGCTGAGCGGGCGCCCAGAGGCTCCTGTGCGCAGCCAGGGCGCACGGCCAGGGCGCATTGCTGCGCGCTCCGAGCGAGGCCAGGCTCGTTCTGGGCGCGTTGGAGAGGTTTGCCTGCCCGGGAAGGGAGGCCGGGAGCCGGACCGGAGCCGCGCCGGGGGAAAGCGGACCGAAGCAGCTGCCTTCCCTCTCTCCCTCTCTCCCCTCCCCGCCTGCCTCCGTCCCTCCCCGCTTCGCTCGCTCGCTCGTCCGCCCGGCGGGGCGCTGAAGCGCAGCCTCCTTGACGTCAGGCGCGGGCGGTGCGCGGCATCTTCCGCGCGGGGTCCCCGGCCGGTGGCTGCGCTCGGGCGCCCCGGGCCAAGAGGGGCCGCTCCCGGCCGGCCTAGAGGGCGCCAAGGGCTGCGCAACGAGCCCGAGGCGAGCGCCAGGGAGGCTGTGCCAAGGCGGGCAGGTTGGCCAGGCGGGCGCTGCGGAGAGAGCCCCGGCCTCCCTCCCTCCTTCCCGGCTCGGCCTGGCCATGGCAGCCGCCGAGGGGGCGAGCGCGGGGGAAGGGGAGCTGGCCGAGCGCGTCCTGCTGAACGTGTCGGGCCTGCGCTTCGAGACGCGCCTGGGCACCCTGGACCAGTTCCCGGAGACGCTGCTGGGCGACCCGGCCAAGCGGCTGCGCTACTTCGACCCTCTGCGCAACGAGTATTTCTTCGACCGGCACCGGCCCAGCTTCGACGGCCTCCTGTATTTCTACCAGTCGGGGGGCAAGCTCCGCCGCCCGGTCAACGTCTCCCTGGAGGTCTTCGCCGACGAGGTGCGCTTCTACCAGCTGGGCGAGGCGGCCCTGGAGCGGTTCCGGGAGGAGGAAGGCTTCCTGCGGGAGGAGGAGAAGCCACTGCCCACCCACGAGTTCCAGCGCCAGGTGTGGCTGATCTTTGAGTGTCCCGAGAGCTCCGGTTCGGCTCGGGGCATCGCCATCGTCTCCGTGCTGGTCATCCTCATCTCCATCGTCACCTTTTGCTTGGAGACCTTGCCGGAGTTCCAGGAAGAGCTGCGGGACCCCACGGGCCAAGCGCCCCGCCCGAGCATCCTGGCCGACCCGTTCTTCGTCATCGAGACCACTTGCGTCATCTGGTTCACCTTTGAGCTCCTGGTGCGCTTCTTCGCCTGTCCCAGCAAGCCGGAGTTCTCCAAGAACATCATGAACATCATCGACGTGGTGGCCATCATCCCTTACTTCATCACGCTGGGCACCGAGCTGGCCCACGAGCAGCAGAAGGGCGAGCAGCCGGGCAACAGCGGAGGCCAGCAGCAGGCCATGTCCTTGGCCATCCTGAGGGTCATCCGCCTGGTCCGGGTCTTTAGGATCTTCAAGCTGTCCAGGCACTCCAAAGGGCTGCAGATCCTGGGGCAGACCTTGAAAGCCAGCATGAGGGAGCTGGGCCTTCTCATCTTCTTCCTCTTCATCGGCGTCATCCTCTTCTCCAGCGCCGTCTACTTCGCGGAGGCCGACGACCCGGAATCCTACTTCTCCAGCATCCCTGACGCCTTCTGGTGGGCGGTGGTCACCATGACTACGGTGGGCTACGGGGATATGAGCCCCATCACCGTGGGTGGGAAGATCGTGGGCTCCTTGTGTGCCATCGCTGGCGTGCTCACCATCGCCCTGCCCGTCCCGGTTATCGTGTCCAACTTCAACTACTTCTACCACCGGGAGACAGACCACGAGGAGCAAGCTTTTCTGCAAGAGGACTCTGCCAGCCTTCTTCGGGGCAGCTCGGGGGAAGAGGCGAAGAGGAAAGCCTCCTGCAAATCTGTGGTGCATTTGGAGCATCTGGACGAGACCCACAACGGGACCAGGTCGGTGGAGAAAAGCAACATGAAAGCCAACAGCACCATCGATCTGAAGAAGTCTCTCTACGCCCTTTGTATGGATTCCACCAGGGAAACCGATCTGTAAGAATAACAATTCCAGGTGGCGATTTATATCAGGGAACAAAGCACTGGGTTTTGTTTATTTTATTTTATTTAAAAAAAAAAGTTTGGTCGCTTATTTAAAAAACAGCTCTAAGTTAGTGGATTCTTCTCTCTCTCTTTTTTTCTTCTTCTTTTCAACTATGAATTCCTTCTGATGACTCAGCATCGGGTTTATGCTGAGCCAAGGATTTCAAACAAAGATTTAGTTGGCCTCCACTTCCCATTATCTGAGCGATTTTGGGGTGGGAAAAAAGACCTGGCTTGTAGATAATTTATTTTTCCTAAACTCAAAAAAACCAGGGGGGAGTTTTTGTAGAGTTCGTTC
>NW_024098201.1:0-30000 GCF_016545835.1 Crotalus tigris | reverse complement strand
ATCTCATTTCAGGCTATTAGTCCACAGTTTCCAAAGTGCTTGCTACAATATTTGTTTATGATTATTTTAGAATTATTCAGGATATGGATTCTCTTTTCTTCCAACACTTAAAAGCACAATTTCTCCCCAGCAAAGAAGGGAAGATTCAAATCAGGTAGGACAATGATTTGACAAGGAATTGGAGAAATTTATTTAGGAACTTTTCAAGCTCTTAGCGCATTGTTGCGGTTGATTGTGCGGTCAGCCAGATGCTTAGATTGGATTTGGCGTTTTTATCCACCTTTCAAGTTCTTTCCAAAGACCTGGGATAGGCACATGTTGTCCGATGGTTTTGGAGGGGTCCTGCAGGATATATGCTGTTCCAAGAAAAGCTGACTTTTGCAATTGACTGATGGGGACTTGGCTTCTTTTTGTCACAGTCATTCTACTTCTATTTGCACAGTGTTTTTGTTTTTTTTACTGTATATTGTATCATTTTCTAGTTCTTTCTCATCTATTTTGCTGTCTCCAGGTGCTGCAACATCTACAATCAGGGCTTGTTTGTCTTTTTTATTGACATTTGCTATGTTATATGACAGGCACTTGTCAAAATTTTAAAGTCTCCTAGAACTTCATTTCCTATGACTTTATCTATTTTGTGGTCTCCACCCATTCTTGTTTGCAGGCAAGCGGCACTTCTTGCAGATCTTCCAATGCATCGTTGTTGCTACTTTGTCATGCCGTCGTTTGTAGTCAGTCTGGGCGATCTTCTTGCAGCAGCTTACCGGGTGGTCCTCTGTTTCTTCAGCTTCATTTCAGAGGCGGCGTTTGCTGTCTGTTGCTGTCTTCTCAATTCTGGCTTTGTATGTCTTTGTTCTTAAGGCTGGCTTTTGATCAGAATCAGCCCCTCCAACTCTATCTTCAACTTTCTGGCTCACAGCCATTGCCAGGCCTTGTGGTTATCTGCGTTGTCTGCTAGTTTGTGTGTGTGTGTACTGGCTGTGTAATTTTCCTGTCTTGTCATACCTCTTTTCCATTTTTCATTTGATCTTTCTTGTAGGACAGCTTGCCTTATCCGGTATTCAGTAAGCCTTCATGGTACACCATACTCAATGCATCTTTCTAAAGACGGGTGACGTAATAGCAGTATTCCAGTAGTTGAGAGGCTGCCACCAAGAAGAGGGGGTCAAATTATTCTCCAAAGCACCAGAAGGAAGGACAAGAAACAACAGTTAGAAACTAATTAAAGAGAGAAGCAACCTGGAATTAAGCAGAAACTCTCTGACACTGAGGACACTTAACCAGTGGAACAGCTGGCCACCAGAAAGTGTTGGCGCTCCATCACTGGAGGGTTTTAAGAAGAGACTGGACAATCACCTGTCTGAGATGGTGTAGGGTCCCCTGTTTGAGCGGGGGGCTGGAATAGAAGACCCCCAAGGTCCCTTCCAGCTGTATTCTATTCTAAATGTTATATTCCTCACTGCCCTTCAGATATTCTTCTAATGTGCTTGTTTTTCCTCAACCGTCTGATTTACTTCAATGTTCCATGCCCACCTGTGCTCCTTGATAGGTAGAGTCTGTGTGGAAGGACATGATTCATTGTTTTTAGTGTCCCTATCCAGGGCTTTTTAGTTTTTCTTGAGTCCAGGACACTCTTCCAGTTGTGTTTCTAAAAACTGGAATTGCTCAGGTGTTAATTGCCTTGATGGTGTTTCCTCCATTGAGTTTGGACTTTGAAGATCTTGTTCCCCTCTCATGATGTATTGACTTCTAACCTTCCTCTTGATTTCAGTATCCTTGATGTCTCAACTTGAAGGACGTCCAGCTGCTTGTAGTGATCTTCTCCATCCAAACTCTTGATGTTATTTCCACAGAGCATCTTCATTCCTTCTGGGTTCACGGTTTTTCCACTCTTTGATATCTTGGCTGTATACAGGGGCAGAGTTGAGGAGTGATTCTATTTCAGATGATTGTTTCTCCAAACAGCTTCAGATCACCCATGGGATAGCCTGGCAGATGTTTCTGATATCTCACAGCCTTGGCCTGACTTGTTCAGTAAACGCAGGAATCAATACAATAACAGACAGCAGGGGGGAGAGTGAGTCTCCTTGAAATATCCCTCTCTTGATGTTAGCCTTTATCTCTGTATCTTCATTCATCTTTGCACAAAGCTTCTGATGTTTCTGCTGACTCCTGCCCACAATAGCCATTCTCTGAGGTAGGTTGGATGTGTGTGTGTGTGTGTGTGTGTGCGAGAGAGAGAGAGAGAGAGAGAGAGAGAGAGAGAGAGAGAGAGAGAGAGAGAGAGAGAGAGAGAGAGGGAGGGAGGAAGAGAGGGAGAGAGACGGAGAGAGAGTGAGATGGAGGGAGGGAGACAGGGAGAGAGGGAGGGGACAGGAAGAGAGAGTGAAATGGAGAGAGGAAGACGGAGAGAGGGAGACAGAGAGAGAGGGAGGGGGACAGGGAGAGAGAGTGAGATGGAGAGAGGGAGACGGAGGGAGAGAGGGATACGGAGAGAGGGAGGGGGACACAGAGAGAGAGTGAGACGGAGAGGGAGAGAGGGAGACAGGGAGGGAGAGAGGGAGACAGGGAGAGGGAGAGGGACAGGGAGAGAGTGAGGCGGAGAGAGGGAGGGAGATGGAGAGAGAGTGAGAGTAAGACAGAGAGAGGGAGAGACGGAGAGAGATATTTCTTGATTGAATGTCATTAGTTGCTTGGGGTCATTGAGTTGTGCAGCATACAAATTCAATTATTATTATTATTAATAATAATAACAATAATAATAATAGGATTTCCCCTTAGTTTAATATTACATCAGGCTTGTTCTTGACCAGCTGCCCCCAACCTTTGGGGCACCAGGGACCGGTTCCATGGAGAGAGATTTTCCCGTCGACTGAAAGGTTGCGTAGTTTCATGTGATGCCTGCATCCCGGGGATGGGGCTTCGCTTGCTTGTGTGGACCGGTTTCTGATATACCATGGACCCATGCCGGTCCACGGACCGGAGGTTGAGGACCCCTATTCTTGACAACAGGGGCACGCTTTGGTTTAGATGTTGGTTGAATAGGAGAATAAGAAACCAGGAATCCTAATTCTGAATGTAACCCTAGGAAAACAATAGGTAGAGATTCTTTGATCTCCTTAGGTGAGTCCTCCTTGACCTTGGCAACTTTGAGACGTGCGGTCTTCAACTCCCAGAAGTCTTCAACTTGCTCACGGTGGCTGGAGAATTCTGGGAGTTGAAGTCCACGCCCCTTGAAGTTGCTGAGTTTGAGAAACAGTGGTTTAGACAATCACAGGAGGGAGAAACCAACAGAGGATGTATCAGTTCTGCTGGACATCTTTCCTGTGGTAGTTGAATTGGACCAAGATCCCTCCATTATGATGAAGGTGAGTGCTTCTTGATCAAGAAACACAAGATTCTGTGCCTCTGAAATGTTTGCATATGCAACTTATTGGCTTAAAAATAAGCCTGATGGGGCTCAGGGTTGACTCAGCCTTCCGTCCTTCTGAGGTCGGTAAAATGAGGACCCAGATTGTTGGGGGGCAAATAGGCTGGCTCTGTAAACTGCTTAGAGAGGATTATAAAGCACTGTGAAGCGGTATATAAGTCTAAGTTCTATTGCTATTGCTATCGAAGCCATAGTGGTGCAGTGGTTAGAATGCAGCATTGCAACTAATTCTGCCGACCGCCAGCAGTTCGATCCTGTTTGGTTCGAGGTTGACTCTGGAAGGTTTGCCTATCCAACTTATTGGCTTAAAAATAATTTGAATAAGAGATCTTAGGAGCTGTGGTGGCACAGTGGTTAAACTGCAGTACTGCAGGCTAACTCTGCCGACAGCTAGCAGTTCGATTCTGACCGACTCAAGGTTGACTCAGCCTTCCGTCCTTCCGAGGTCTGTCAAAGGAGGACCCAGATTGTTGGGGGGCAAACTTCAAATAATGCTGACCTTGTAAAGTCCACAGAGAGTGATGTAAAGCACTATGGGGCAGTGTATAAGTCTAAATGTTATTGTTATTGCTAAGTTTGGGAAAAAAAGAGAGGGCAAATATTTTATGACAATGGCATCAGACTCTTTAAGGACCACAGTCTGAATTACAAGGGGATGCCACAATTTGGAATCTACAAATGAATGCTAGTTTTGGCACAGGTTTTTTTTTTTTCTGGAAGAGACAAAAATGGGTTGAAGCAAGATAAAGTGGACATTTGTGCATTGACTCTGTTTCCATTAGGACTTCATATGTGCTTGTCCAGTGCTTAATGTCCACCTTGCCGATGCCAACCATCACAATTACACACACACACACACAAACACACAAAGCGGGATTGCTCAGGCCTCACCACTTAAATCTTTGAGAAGAGGGTCTGTGTTACACCCTCAAGTGATGGGGAGGTAGGATTGTAATTTGAAATGGGTAGACGCAGGGGTACGGATTTTATTTTATTTTTTTCGAAGGGAATAAATTGTATCCTTGGTTACTGAAGGAGCTAGCTGACCATCTGGCTGAATTCCCTTTGTTTTCTTGGGAAAACCCTGTGGATTGCCAGATGATGGAAAGGGTCCATGGCTCTTTTTCAAAAAATGAGAAAAAGAAAAAAAAGAAAAAATGACCCGGACATAATGACATAACATGCTGAGAAAATTCTTCGCGGATCAGAAGAAGACCGATCGGTGAACCCCTGGGAGACCACGTAGTAATTGTGTTAACATATCCTAGCCCAGGGGTATGTTAACCTTGGCTCTTTTATGACTGGTGGACTTCAACTCCCAGAATTCCTGAGCCAGCCACGCTGAGGAGAAAGGGAGAGGTTTCCATGCTGAGCCAGGCTGGCTCAGGAATTCTGGGAGTTGAAGTCCACGAGTCATAAAAGAGCCAAGGTGGCCTACCCCTGGCCTAGCCTTAATTCATTTGTGATGGGATGGCTTCCCTTTTAAATGGCAGAAATTATTGCCAGCTCTCTCGTCCAAGTGTTTGTCAAGTAGCCCCTGGCATTGTGATGACCGAACTTGCTGGCAGTTTCCTTTTGTGAGCAGCCAGTTTTAAATTCTGGTCCTGTAAATTTAACAGTGAGCTGATCCAGCATCTTTTCCCCCTTAGCGTCTCACAGAAGTGCCATTAAAAGGCAAGGTTTACGTCTTCCAGTTGTTTTTGACAGCCGGGGCTGAAATATGGGTCCAGTGGGACCACAGAATCTGCTTCAAGATCTGCTCGAGATATTGCTAGCAGCTATGAGATAACTCGTGACTTCCTTAAAAAAAAAAAAAATACCAGTCAGATTGGAAAGGAACTCTGCCTCCAGAACTCCTTAATATAAAACATTGAATATCAGATTTGAGTATGGGCAGTCTAGAGAAAAGAGGAAATAGGGGTGACATGATAGCAGCATTCCAGTATTTGAGGGGCTGCCACAAAAGAGGAGGGGGTCAAAATATTCTCCAAAGCACCAGAAGGCAGGACGAGAAACAATGGTTGGAAACTGATCAAGGAGAGAAGCAACCTGGAATTAAGGAGAAACTTCATGACAGTGAGGACAATTAACCAGTGGAACTGCTTGCCTCCAGAAGTCATGGACATTCCATCCCTGGAGGTTTTTAAGAAGAGACTAGACAATCACTTGTCTGAGATGGTATAGGTTCTCCTGCTTGAGCAAGGGGCTGGACTAGAAGACCTCCAATGTCCCTTCCAGCTTCTATTCTATTCCTATTCTATTCTATTCTATTCTATTCTATTCTATTCTATTCTATTCTATTCTATTCTATTCTATTCTATTCCATTCCATTCCATTCTATTCCTTATTCCTTATTCCTTATTCCTTATCCTATCCTATCCTATCCTATCCTATCCTATCCTATCCTATCCTATCCTATCCTATCCTATCCTATCCTATTCTATTCTATTCTATTCTATTCTATTCTATTCTATTCTATTCTATTCTATTCTATTCTACTTGAGGAGATTCTGATGGATTTATTTTTTCTAACCTTGACCCAATAGAATAGAATAGAATAGAATAGAATAGAATAGAATAGAATAGTATAAGGAATAGAATAGAATAGAATAGTATAAGGAATAGAATAGTATAAGGAATAGAATAGAATAGAATAGAATAGAATAGTATAAGGAATAGAATAGTATAAGGAATAGAATAGAATAGAATAGAATAAGGAATAGAATAGTATAAGGAATAGAATAGTATAAGGAATAGAATAGAATTAGAATAGAATAGAATAGAATAGAATAGAATAGAATAGAATAGAATAGAATAGAATAGAAAATATAGAATGGAACAGAATAGAACAGAACAGAACAGAATAGAATAATAGAATAGAGCGGAATGGAATAGAACAGAACAGAATACAGATCTAGCAAACATTCAACTTGTGTTTAACAAACAAGTCCAGCAGTCACAACAATAAAAATAAACCCAGTGTCTAGGAAGAACAAGCAGAGAGCTTCACAAGCACTTGGGAAAACATCCGGTGGGCAGAAGCTCCTGTGGAAGGCAAGTGACCCATCACTCCTGCAGGCCACGCCAGAAGGACCACGGAACCACGTGTCCAGCGACTGGAAAGGAAGAACCGGGCTGAATCCGGACTGCATCACACCCACACTTGTCAGCGAGGTGTCCCAGGGTCACTTGTCTCGGGAGAGGACTTCTGCCAAGGTGATCCTGTGGGGACCTATCGTTTAAAAGCAGTTTGTGAGGTATATTGCGCTATCCTTCTCGATAACACGCAAGCGATTCTATAATATCCAAATGCTAAATTTCTTAGTAGCTTCATGTCACGTTAGTTGTTTTTTTTTTTTTTTTCAAGTAGACAAGCATTTGGAAGTTATTCAATTTGTTCGGATTCCATTTGTGAATAAATGAGATTCTAATCACACCCAGTAGCAAAGATATGGCCAAAGTCAGGCTATTTAAAAGGGACAAATACTTCTTTGCATAGAAGGCGTGCAAAGGTGACATTTAAATTGAGAAGAAAACCTGCGTGATATTGTAAGATAATATTTCTAACCAGTGCTTTTTTTGCAAGAAAAAAGGCGCCGGAACTCACGTTTTGTTAATCTTTTATTTAAAAAATTATATATTCAGCTCTTAGCAGGACCGGTGGTTGAGAAGTAATTAGTATTTTTTTTTTTCATTTTTAAATTTGGGGTCACACTTTTACACTGAAAATTTAGAAAAGATTTTCAATTCAGCAGTGATTTTTAAAAATAAATTATTTACCTTTCACACATAGTCAATCTCTGTAGACACACCCACACATGTCCGTTGTGTAATGAAACATAATGGTCGCTGCCCACAGTAAGCACTCAGTGTGTGACCACATGACCAATCACAAGCCGAGCAGTGCCACAAGCCGAGCAACGCTATCACAACCAGAGTGGACGAAGTACGCATGCATCGGACTCGACACACAAGCAGCCCGCATGCACCATTTTAATGGTTTTGGAGCCGACCTGCTATGCTTGACAAGGCGATTCAAGTCCACGTGGAACAAACATCAAATTTTCAAAAGTTACTTTTAAAATTTGGAAAATCCGTCGAAAAAAAGGTGCTGGAACTCCATTCCGGTGCATTCTATGACAAAAAAAAAAGCACTGTTTCTAACTAGCTCAAATCTAATTTTTAAAACTTGGACATTTTTCTTAACTTCTAATCTTTTACTGTTATTATTTAATCTTCCATTTGATTCACAGTCTGGGACGGGTAAAAACTTAACCGTTCAGGTCCTAACCGTATATATTATATATCATATATACTATATATTCAGATAATAATAATAATAATAAAGTTGGAAGGGACCTTGGAGGTCATCTAGTCCATCCTCCTGCTCAGGCAGGAAACCCTATATAATTTCAAACAAATGGCTGTCCAGTCTCTTCTTAAAAACTTCCAGTGTTGGAGCATCCACAACTTCTGGAGGCAGGTTGTTCCACTGGTTAATTGTTCTCCCTGTCAGGAAGTTTCTCCTTAGTTCCAGGTTGCTTCTCTCCTTGATGAGTTTCCATCCGTTGCTTCTTGTCCTGCCTTCCGGGGCTTTGGAGAATAGCTTGACTCCCTCTTCTTTGGGGCAGCCCCTGAGATACTGGAACACTGCTATCCTGTCCCCCCTGGTCCTTCTCTTCGTTAAACTAGACATACCCAATTCCAGCAACCGTTCCTTATATGTTTTAGCCTCCAGTGCCCTAATCATCTTTGCTGCTCTTCTCTGCACTCTTTCTAGAGTTTCGACATCTTTTTTACATCGTTGTGACCAAAACTGGATGCCGGATTCCAAGTGTGGCCTTACCAAGGCCTTGTAAAGTGGTATTAACACTTCACATGATCTTGATTCTATCCCTCTGTCAATGCAGCCTAGCATTTTGTCATCTTACAGCTCCTCTTTGATCCTTGGTTAGGACCTGACCGGTTAAGTTTATAGCCGTCCCAGACTGTGAATCAAATTGAAGATTAAATAATATCAACAAAAGATTAGAAGTTAAGAAAAATGTCCAGGTTTTAAAAGTTAGATTTGAACTCGTTAGAAATATTACCCAACAACACCACGCAGGCTTTCTTCTCAATTTAAATGCCAGCTTTGTACATCTTCTGGGTACAAAATATTTGTCCCTTTTCAATATTCTGACTTTTGCCATATCTTTACTACTGGGTGTAATTAGAACCTCCTGTGAATCTCACATATTCATAAATGGAATCTGAGCAAAATGAGCAAAACCTGAATAATACTAATAAAAAGCCCTCCTAGATGAAGTAATTGATTGTTAGGACTCTTCTCTGTAATCATAGCAACCAGACACTTTTTTCTAAGAGGACCACCCTCTCAAATTGCAATGAAGCATTGATATATTCCTCCATGTTTCAATTCAAGACTGTTTTAAAGTTTCTAACACGACCTGTTCACTTGCAGGTCCAAAAGTGGAAGGGGAAAAAAAAACCAAAAACAAAACAAGGGCAGAACTGTAGATTAAAATTGAAGGATATTTTTTTTTCCTGAAGCGTTGTCATACTGATATAGAACCACATGACAATTTGGATGAAGCGTAAGCATCATTTTGGGTTGTTTTTTTTTTTTAAAAAGCAAAGCTTAAAATAATATATATATATATATTTTCATTTCGTAGATACGAATGGGTGTCCCTTGAACTGAAATAAAAAAAAATTCCCCTGCTGTTCAGTCTGTGTCGACTCATTTCCGAGTTTTGATTTGCTTCGTTTTGTCAATAATAATAATAATAATAATAATAATGCCATGTTGAACTGAGTCAGCTGCCAGATGTTGATGGAAATCTTAGTGCAACATCTGCCTGCATGGGTCCTGAATGAAAAGGAAATTTTTTTCATTTTTAACAGTTCTACAGAAGCGGGAATTAACTTTTCCGCATCTCGTTGTCTATTTTTGCACACCAGTATTTCTGCCAAGCAGTAGGAGTTATTATCCCTTTTGAGGAATTATTGTGTTCCCTGCAGAGAATATAAACACACATTAGGAACTGTACAAGCATCACGATGTAACAGAAAATCGGAGCTTTTCTCCTTGAAACATGCAGGAATCTCAAACGAAAGGTCGGAGAACTGAGCAGTTATAAATTCTGAACTACCACACCTGCTTGCTTGTCACCATCCACAGTCTATTATGTGTTCCTTGGCGTACATTGCCACGAAAAACTCCTCAACCTGCTCAACTATGTTTCTGTGTGAGCCAGACACAGCTTCTCCCAGTTCTTCCCTTCCCAGAGAAGGAGGAGAGCTTACTATGTTGATCAGCCAGATGTTTATACTGGGTTTGGCATTTTCATCCATCTATCGAGTCCTTCCTAAGGACCTGGAAGAGGCAGATGTTGTTTTTTTTTTTTTTTTATTGAAAGTTTTATAAATTTTACAAAAAGACAAAAACAATACAAAACAAAAGACAACATATACAAAAAAGAAACTAAACATTACATATATATATAAAAAAAAAAAACCCATCCCCCACCCCTCACAAAAACCCTCCCTTCCCCCCCCCTGAGCTTCCCAGAGCAGAATATAGGCTTAATTAAAAATTAAGAAATAAAAATAAAAAATTAAATTAAAAAATTTATATTTATATATATATATATATAAAAAAATATCTATATATATAAAAAAAAATAAAACTTATAAAAAAGCTATGTGATATTTTTGTATACCCAATCTAAATTGTATAAATTTTATCCATTTGTCCCAAACAGCAAGGAACTTCTCTTGCGTTTGTTGCTTTAAGAAAGCCGAAATCTTTGCCATTTCCGCCAGATAAGCTACTTTAAGAAACCATTCCTGCAATGTAGGCAAAGATTCCTTCTTCCAATATTGTCCTACTAACAGCCTAGCGGCTGTAATCAAATTTAACATCAATACAACCTCCTTTGTATCACAATCTGTAACAATGCCTAACAAAAATAATTGCGGAGTAAATTTTACCCTCCTTCTAAAAATTCTCTGGATATTCCACCATATTTTGATCCAAAATGCTTTTATCTCTCTGCATGACCACCAAATATGATAATAGGAAGCATCCTTATAACCACATCTCCAACATTTGGGTTGCACGTCAGGGTACATAAGAGACATTTTTTGTGGATCAAGGTGCCATCTATAAAACATTTTATAAAAATTCTCCCTAAGGTTCTGTGCTTGTGTAAATTTGACATTTCTCACCCAAATGGTTTCCCAAATGTCCAGTGAGACTGGGACACCAAAATTCTGCGCCCATCTAATCATACAATCTTTAATTAATTCCGTTTCTGAGTCCATTTCGACTAATACTCCATAAATTCTCTTGATCTGGGTTTGTCTTTGATCCTTGACTTGCTTAATAAGATTTCCATCTTCTCTAAGAAAACCCAATTTACAATCCACCTTCCATTTATCTACTAGTTGCCTATATTGAAACCAAGAATAAATAATATTTTCTTGCGCTAAATCTTCCCGTAATCTTAACTGCCAGTTTTGCCCATCCCATCTAAGTAACTGACTATAAGACACCATGTCCATTTTTACTCCTCTTTTTATTCCTTCTATCGCATGCCAAGGTATAGCCCATAATGGAACTTTAAAATCACTTTTATAATATTTTCTCCAAATCCTAAGTAAAGAAATTCTTAAAATATGAGATTTAAAGACCCAGTCCATTTTTTTTATTAAATATTAAATAGGCATGCCACCCATAAAGTAAATCCCATCCCTCTAAATGAAGTATCTCAGGATTTGTCAAATTTACCCAATCACTGATTAATGTTAAGACCACCGCATCGTAATATAATTTCAAATTTGGTACCTTAAGTCCACCCCTCTCACGGAAGTCTTGCATAATTTTAAACTTAACCCTTGGCTTTTTCCCTGCCCAAATAAATTTATTAAGACCCTTCTGCCACTCACTTAAATTAATCTCATTTTTCAAAATCGGTAACATTTGAAACAAAAAAAGAAACTTGGGTAGAATATTCATTTTTATCACTGCAATTCTTCCCATGAGGGATAATTGCAACTTCTCCCAATTCTTCAAGTCCTTCTGTACCCTGACCCACAACCTTTCATAATTATTTTTAAATAATTTTACATTAGAAACAGACAACATCACCCCCAAATATTTTACCTTGTTAACAATCTCAAAACCCGTCAAGTTAGCCAGAATCTGCTTCTCCTGACTAGACATATTTTTAGGTAAGATTTTAGTCTTATTTACATTAATCTTGAAACCCGAAACCAAACCATAATGATGAATCAACTGTAATAAGTTTACTGCAGAATAATCAGGTTGCGACAAAGTAACAACCAAGTCATCCGCAAAAGCTCTCAACTTATATTCTTTTTTGTTAACTTCTATTCCTTTAATTTCCTGAGACTCTCGAGGCAGATGTTGTTTTGATGGCGTTACAGGTATTGTATTATATTGTTGTTGTCCTTAATCCTGATGGGAAAGGGAGGGTGGAGAGGCAAAGCCTTGACTTTTGAGTCAAAAGGAGATGCCCATTAGATAAATTTGCCCACTTGAAGACTTGTGGACTTCAACTCCCAGAATTCTCCTGAGGAATTCTGGGAGTTGAAGTCCACAAGTTTTCAAGTGGCTAAGTTTGGAGACACCCCTGAGACAGGGTCAACAAATGGTGGGAGAGATGGATTTCTTGTCTGCTGTTTCATCTCAACATTTGGGACGGAATCTTTTCCCCCCATTCCTCCAGGATAGGACATTCTCCTGGTAGCAACAATGTGAGACTTCTAGATTATACTAGTGCCACCTAAATTTAATGGTTCTCTAAGCAAATTTACTACCTTCTTGGCTCTTTTTGATTTGAGGGCCTTCAGAGAGTATCAAGGTGGGCCTTCTGATGAAGCTCATGACTGAAGAGCTTGCTCCTTCCTGATCTTAGCCAGTCCATAAAGGAGAGCAAAGTGAACTGTGAGCTCGGCCTTCTCCTCCACCATCATGGACATGAAATCTGGACTGTTAAGATCAAGTTCCAGATGCCAGTCCAAGTTGCAAATTGAAATAAGAGAGTCAATAGATCAGTTGAGTGGATCCAACAGTCGTGGGTGTGTGAAGAACTGCTAATTTAGGTCCATTTAAGGGTGGCTGGTTGACCCAATGGTTGGTGAGGAGAAAGATGGTTCCCTTCCCTCTCAATCCTGCTTCCCATGTTGTAGCTATGGAGGTGGAGCCCTGAAGCTGGAAGCTCTTTATCTTTGCTTCTCTCCCCAAGACAAGTCTCACCACCACTTAAGGGCCTACTACTCTATGCTTACATTGAGGAGAAGTCTGGTGTTTTTGCCTGTGGATGCCCTGCTAAACTGAAGACCTGATAGACCTGTCACATGGATGCCGTCCAGCAATTTGGTTTCCAGTAGACTCAGGTGCAACTGGCAATTTCCTTGACACCTTCACACTGCAAAAGTGCGCCCTAAACTTCTAAACCAAGGGTCTTCAAATTTGGGCAACTTGAAGACTTGTGGACTTCAACTCCCAGAATTCCTCAGCCAGCCCTGAGGGCTGGCTGAGGAATTCTGGGAGTTGAAGTCCACAAGTCTTCAAGTTCCCCAAGTTTGAAGACCCTTGTTCTAAACTAATGCTTGGTCAAGATGATGTCCCCTTTAGGGGAAGAACTGCTAGTGAGCACAAGTCCCTTGAGGTTGAGGTGACCTCGGTGAAGGAGCCTTTGGGGTAGAGACAGAGCTTGGTGAAGAAGCCTTTGGGGTAGAGACAGAGCTGGGGGCAGGGCCCATCTACTGGGGCTTCTGTTCCGTGTCAGATGGTTCCATTCATCATCACCATGGAGAACTCCTGCGAAGACCTCTGAGATCTGTCGTTCGAAGCAGCTGAGACTTCAACTGCGTCCCGTGACGGCGAGAAGATTCTTTGCAGACCCAAAGTCTGGGGTTCTCCTAATTGTGGAGACGGTAAGCCATTTATTTATGTAAGGTCCCTGGCCCTTGGCTAAACCTGAGAAATCATAAGAACCCTGTCATGAAAACTCAAGCAGAGGCTTCTTAAAGGTACAGCACTTTATTTTTGATCAAATGAACTCCTGGGTGGGAACACCATCTGAACACTGGCAGCAGCTGCGCTCAGAAGCTACTAACCTTAGGAAGTTAGTAGCATTGCTTTATAAACTTTGTTAGCCAGTAAAAATCAGACCACAGAGTTATTACAATATAAGGGAGACATCAACTGTTCCTGTACACCCCATTATTCCTTCCCATCCCTGTATACGTTTCCCACACTTGCGTGAAATTGGTCCCTGACGCAAACGCTGATTACAGAAGCGAGATAGCCATAGTTAGGCAAAGCTACACCATTTGTTTCTTTTTCTAGTCCCAATTACAGAATTCCTACATTTACAATAAAGTTGAATAAAGGCCTTTTGATGTTCTCCTTCTTTTGGATGGAAGCAGGGGTGGGATTCAGCCGGTTCGCACCACTTCGGCAGAACCGGTAGCTAATTTTGTGTCGCCCAGGCCCAGAACGCACTTCCAGAAGCGGCATCTACGCAGAGAACCGGTTGTTCACCTATTTGAATCCCACCACTGAATGGAAGCCAACGAGTTGGGTTGGAGCCCTCATTTCATATGAAGAGTCTTTTCTACTTCCGTAACTGGTTCCCTGCGAGAATCCAGGTGAAGTCCAAATGGACAACACCAGAGGTTCAGTCAACCATGCTCCTAGAGATGTTGGCTTGTTTAAAACACTCTGCGAACTTTCCCGCTGGATAGAATCCCGCAAATTCTTCTCGCCTGGGGATCAAAAGGCAGAAGAGGTCCACAAAAGATCGGGCTGCTTTATTCTCGGCTTCTTTGCGCAGCCCAACCTGGGAATTGTGACACTGCCTGTGTTGTGTGGGCAGGCAATTCCCCAGCTCAGCAACAGCCCCACTGGGAGAGGCCCAACGTTTGCCAGCGGAGAGGAAAGGAACAGGCTGATCAGCTGGGAGACCAAAGGTGATTGTCCTTTGGAAGGAATCCAGGCGATAAACATCCACTCCTTTTTTCATAAACAGGGACAGGAAGAAATGGAAGAACAGCCAGTTGCTCTGGAAGGAGATAAAAAAAAAAGGAGCGTTGATAAATTGAAACCCCCTTTCACCCAGTTTTCAAAAGAGATTAGAGAGATTATATATATAATCTCTCTCTTATATCTGTCTGTCTGTCTGTCTGTCTGTCTGTCTGTCTGTCTGTCTGTCTATCTACTATCTATCTATCTATCTATCTATCTATCTATCTATCTATCTATCATCTCTCTCTCTCTCTCGAAAATGTATACTGCCACCCAATCTATATCTATCTATCTATCTATCTATCTATCTATCTATCTATCATCTATCTATCTATCTCTATCTATCTATCTATCTATCTATATCTCTCTCTCTCTCCGACATGTATACTACATCTATCTAAATCTCTATCTATCTATCTATCTATCTATCTCTATCTCTATCTACCTCTACCTACCTATACCTACCTATCTATCTCTATCTCTCTATCTATCTATCTATCCTATCTATCTATCTATCATCTCTCTCATCTCCGAAAATGTATACTGCCACCCAACTCTCATCTACTCATACTATCTATCTAATCTATCTATCTATATCTATCTATCTATCTATCTCTATCCTCTCTCTCTCTCTCTATCTCTCTCTCTCATCCTCTCTCTCTCTCTCTCTCTCTCTCTCTCTCTCTCTCTCTCTCTCTCTCTCTCTCTCCCTCCCTCCCTCCCTCCCTCCCTCCCTCCCTCTCTCTCTCTGTGTGTATGTATGTGTGAAAATGCATACTGCCACCCAACTCTCAGTGACTCTGGGTGGCAGACTTCCCTTTTTTTCTTCTTCCTGGATCTCCAGAAGGTCGACCTGATCTGCAGGCATATTTGTAAGTTCTGGATGTTTGCTTCTCCCTCACACCATCCTGACATCCAGCAGTGGCCCCTTCAATCCAAAAGGTCAATTACACAGCCCGCCAGGTTGCTGGGAGGAAGAGAGAGTCTGGGTGTAACAAATATCTCCCAGTACTTCTGTCTCTGCAACAGCCCAACCCTGCCCTGGTCTATTAATATCCCCCCCTCCTGCCTCGGTTTCTCTCTGCGATCAATTAAAAGCACAGGTCTTCCCTTGATAGCCAAGCATCGTCCCTTAGCTGTGAAGAGATTGACACAGGTCGAAGGGTGGTTTCTCCTCCGTGTAGGCTTGGCTATTCTTCCAACTGCCCGGTTCTGGAGGGCCCTTAACAGATTTATTTGCAAAATACACAGAAAACTGGTGTGCAGATGAGCAAGGTAACAGAGTGAAGGGCAATCATCGTGTGATTAAAAATGTTGTTTTTTCTTTATTTTTGTATTATTACTATTATATTTTATTGGTTTTCCAGTTTTTGAGTATTTAGAAGGCAACGCGGTGATTGGGTTCATCAATAGTTCAATAACCAAACCATTAGTAGCTCTCTCGGGTTACATCATCAAACATTGCTTCTCTGTTTCCCGTCACATTTGCTATTTCATAGTTAAGCTAGTAAGTTCCTAATTGGATCAAGCTCAATAAAAACGTCATGATCACATTTGTGAATACGCTTTTTTTTTTGCTTATACGTATCTTAATAAATCTCGACAGACAATCCGTATCCTGTTGTACAGCTTTACCTAAGTTTTAATTACCGTATTCCAATTTAACCTTTAATACCCCATAGTATTTGACTTTGAGGTAACCCAAATTTCCTTTATCTCACTTCATAAAAATGATAATATCTAAAGCAGTGGTTCTCAATCTTTTTAACGCCGTGACCCCCAACTGGTCGTATGTCGAGGACTACTCAACCGGTCATAAGTCGAGGACTACTCAACCGGTCATAAGTCGAGGACTACTCAACTGGTGCAGCACCGTTTGCAGAATGGGACTTTTGGCGGGCTCAGCAGGGCAGAGACAGCCTGGACAATTCCTATTGGCTTTTGAAAGCCAATAGAATTAGACTCTATTCAAGAGAGTCTATTCTATTGGCTTTCAAAAGCCAATAGAATAAAAGGGAGTAGCACAGCTAAGGAAAAGGGGGAAAAAAATGGCGGACTGCGTTGTTTGGCGACCCCCGTGAAATGGTCGTTCGACCCCAAATGGGGTCCCGACCCACAGGTTGAGAACCACTGGTCTAAAGAAAAAAGAAGAAGAAAAAACCCCACATATTAGTTACTTAAATATGTGAATAAACAGGAATCCAGTGTGCAGATCAGAGGCAGCTCCGAGCAAGATTGCAGAGTGAAGGGCAATCATTAATTTTTGATTAAAAAGGTTGTTTTCTCTTTATTAATGTCGGCCTAGCTGCGGGCTCACCCCTTCCCTTCGGATAAAAGTAGCGACGGAAAGTTACATATGGCATAAGTGGGCATTTTCATTTTCTTGCCCAGAAAGTGACCCGTATCGCTTTTCGGAGGTATTTTTAGAGAAGGGGCCATCAATTATTCATGCCTTTGAAATTGCATTGTCTCCGTCGAGTTAAGAACACAACTCAGTAACTCTCAGCCGGGTGATTCCAAACAAGAACAGATCTCGTTGCAAAGAGCGGAAGGAGCAGATGGCTGGTGGGTTGATAATGAGCATCTGAGATTTTTCAGGTTGCTTATGAGTTTCCATCATATTCCAGAGGATTGGAACAAACTTGGTACGGGCCACAGGAACCAGCGCTGCTGAAACCACGTAGTTAGTTCAGGGAACTGGGTGTATGGGGCAGGAGACGTGATGCTTGGAGCACTTGTCCACTCACCAGATCCAGGCAAACTTCTTCAGATCCAGGAAAACTTCTCTAGATCCAGGAAAACTTCTTTAGATCCAGGAAGACTTCTTTAGATCCAGGAAGACTTCTCTAGATCCAGGTAGACTTCTCTAGATCCAGGAAGACCTTTCTAGATCCAGGAAGACCTTTCTAGATCCAGGAAGACTTCTTCAGATCCAGGAATACTTCTTTAGATTGAGGAAGACTTCTCTAGATCCAGGAATACTTCTTTAGATTGAGGAAGACTTCTCTAGATCCAGGAAGACTTCTTCAGATCCAGGAAGACTTCTCTAGATCCAGGTAGACTTCTCTAGATCCAGGAAGACTCCTTTAGATCCAGGAATACTTCTTTAGATTGAGGAAGACTTCTCTAGATCCAGGAATACTTCTTTAGACTGAGGAAGACTTCTCTAGATCCAGGGAGACTTCTTTAGATCCAGGAAGACTTCTTCAGATCCAGGAATTCTTCTCTAGAGCCAGGAATTCTTTAGATCCAGGGAGACTTCTCTAGAGCCAGAAAGACTTCTCTAGAGCCAGGAAGATTTCTCTAGATCCAGAAAGACTTCTCTAGATCCAGGAAGACTTCTTTAGATCCAGGAAGACTTCTCTAGATCCAGGAAGACTTCTTTAGATTGAGGAAGACTTCTCTAGATCCAGGACCACCAAGCAAGAGTGAAGGAACACCACCATTCCCATTTTAGCGATCTAGCTGGGATGACTCAATAGTCTAAAGACAGTTTGCATTAATGTCCTTTTTTGAGCAATGGATCCTACTGTACAACAGAACCTTGTGGGTCCAGTTCACTGCTTTTCTGTATTATGGGAGCAAGACCACACACACTAAGCCACGAAACAATGTCGTACATGCCGTTATGAGTTCAGATAACAAAATAATATCATCAGTTCATTTGGACTTTGCCTTGTCTCTTGAACTCTGTGAAATTGGCTTTTTTTAATCTTGGGGAGTGAGCCAAGAAAACACACAAATACCACACATTATAGAGAGGAGACTCATGGCGAAGAGGGAGCAGCTGAATTCTTCGTTTTGTCCCCAACCAGCCACTCCTCGATGGCTATTAGTTGACCTTTGACAAATGACCTGTAGCACAATAATATGAAAGCGTACCTAGTGATTCCTTAGGCATTCTCCACATTTACAAGTAGATTAGTCAAAGCCTGCTCAACAGAAACGTTCTCCTGCGGATGTCCTGAGGATTCAGGTAGGTGGAACTCAACTCAACTCAACGTCTAGCATCTGGTTCCCCTTCACACACACCGGTCAAAATAGCCAATGATGTGGCCCTTGGCCCGAAAAACACAACTAGAAACCTCAGTAGGAGTTGAGAAGAACATGGGGTGAACTGTCTTAAAACCAGAGTTGTCTCATACAGTTAGATTCCATTGAGGAACATCAAAGCCAAAGTCAAGAAGCAAGGGGTGGAAGCTTATCAAAGAGAGACCCAATCTAGAACTAAGGAGAAACTTCCTGACAGTGAGAACAATTAACCAGTGGAACAACCTGCCTCCAGAAGCTGTGAATGCCCCAACACTGGAGGTTTTTCAAGAGGTTAGAAGCCATTTGTCCAGAATGGCATAGGGTCTCCTACTTGAGCAGGGGGTTAGACTAGAAGACCTCTAAGGTCCCTTCCAACCCTATTTTTCTGTGTGATTTCCTATTTCCTACCACTGCATTGGTGGTAAGCCAACCTCAGTTTTTTTCCAATGATAGGTAATAGAGTTCCTCAGTTACAGTAATAGAATAGAATAGAATAGAATAGAATAATGAAGAATGGAATGGAATGGAGTAGAGTAGAGTAGCGTAGAGTAGAGTAGCGTAGAGTATACAGTAGAGTAGAGTAGAACAGAATAGAGAATGAATAGAATAGAAATAGAATAGAACAGAACAGAACAGAACAGAATAGAATAATGAAGAATGGAATGGAATGGAATAGTAGAGTAGCGTAGAATAGAGTAGCGTAGAGTAGAGTATAGAGTAGAGTAGAGTAGAATAGAGTAGAATAGAATAAAATAGAGAATGAATAGAATAGAAATAGAATAGAGATAGAATAGAAATACAGAATAGAATAGAATAGAATAGAATGGAATGGAATGGAATAGAATAACTTTGTTGTCACTTTGAATGTACACTAATTGGCATACATTAAAATTAAATTTCCTGGCATTCAGCTCTTAAAGTCTCACCGCCTCTGATGTGCACTACATAAACATGACAAAAATAAATAAATCAATACAGAATGATGCATATACCCACCTATATTATATGACACAGAGAGACAACACAGTCTAGTTCAGGTTATGTAGACACGTGCATGGCGAGAGAAATCTTGCGAGTTTACCAGAGGGATGGCACAGGGAACAAAGAACATCCCAAACCTTCAGCCCACCTAGTAGACTGTGGTTAACAAAGGGGCGTTTGATGGACCACAAGATGAGAGGAGAAACAATGATTTATTTAAGAGGAAGAAGAAAGAGCTGGAGAGATAAAGAAGATTGACAAGCTAGCTGACCTCTACAGGGCTCTTGCAGCCAAAGACATGACTTATCTGTTCTTTTACTTCTTTATTTATACCCACTGTGAAGTCTTTATTTTCTTCCTTCGCTGTTTCCCTCATTCCCTCTTAAATAAATCACCCTTTCTCCTTTCATCCCCCGAGTGACACTTTTACACGTTTCTTTCTTTTTATTACCTAAAATCGGAGCGGATCCGCACAATATAGAAGCGTTTCCAGCAAGCATCGTTTGCCCCCTCGTGGTCATCTTGAATTTTGCATCCTTTTTCTCCTCCGGGGACTCTGGATCTTAGGAACCAGCTCAGCTTTAAAAAAAAATAAAATAATAAAATAAAATAAAATAAAAACCAACTGGGTAACATCATCTACACAGCATCACTCTGCACTGATGGGGTTACCTAGCTGGGTCCATGAAACGTCTGCAAGAAAACCAGCCAACTCAGGGAGCACCAAGGACTCCATAGACCCGTGGTTCTCAACCTTTTTAATGCCGCGACCCCCAACTGGTCATAAGTCGAGGACTACTCAACTGGTGCAGCACCGTTTGCAGAATGGGACTTTTGGTGGGCTCAGCAGGGCAGAGACAGCCTGGACCATTCCTATTGGCTTTTGAAAGCCAACAGAATTAGACTCTATGCAAGAGAGGCTATTCTATTGGCTTTCAAAAGCCAATAGAATAAAAGGGAGTAGCACAGCTAAGGAAAAGGGGAAAAAATGGCAGACTGTGTTGTTTGGCGACCACCATGAAATGGTGGTTCGACCCCAAATAGGGTCCCGATCCACAGGTTGAGAACCACTGCCACAGACATAAGGGTGAGGATCAGTCATAAGTAATTTCCCCCCCCCCTGTAACTCCAGTTCAACCCTGAGCTGCAAATATTCTCATCTGTCAGTAGTTATGACTGACAGCATCCCTATGGTCACATGATCCAGATTCAGACCTTTGGCATGTTATTTATGATGGTTTCAGCATCCTGGGATCATTATTGATGATCTTCCCAGCCACTTCCGACAAACGAAATCAACACGGGATACTCTACTACTACTACTACTACTACTACTACTACTACTACTACTACTATTACTACTACTGTTATTGTTGTTGTTGTTATTATTATCATCATCCTCATCATTATCATTAACATCATCATTATCATTATCATCATCATTATTCTCAATAACAACAATAATAATAATATAAAATAAAATAATAATAAAATAAAGTTGGAAGGGACCTTGGAGGTCATCTAGTCCGACCCCCTGCTCAGGCAGGAAACTCTATACCATTTCAGACAAGTGGCTGTCCAGTCTCTTCTTAAGAACTTCCAGTGTTGGAGCATTCACCGCTTCTGGAGGCAGGTAGTTCCACTGGTTAATTGTTCTCACTATCAGGAAATTTCTCCTTAGTTCTAAGTTGCTTCTCTCCTTGATCAGTGTCCATCCATTGCTTCTTGTCCTGCCCTCAGGTGCTTTGGAGAATAGCTTGACTCCCTCTTCTTTGGGGCAGCCCCTGAGATACTGGAAGACTGCTATCATGTCCCCCCTCGTCCTTCTCTTCATTAAACTAGACATCCCCAATTCCAGTTCCTTATATGCGTTAGCCTCCAGTCCCCTGATCATCTTTGTTGCTCTTCTCTGCACTCTTTCTAGAGTCTCAACCTCTTTTTGACATCGTGGTGACCAAAACTGTATGCAGGATTCCAAGTGTGGCCTTAGCAAGGCCTTGTAAAGTGGTATTAACACTTCACGTGATCTTGATTCTATCCCTCTGTTAATGCAGCCCAGCATTGTGTTGGCTTTTTTGGCAGCTGCAGTACATTGCTTTTTGTCTGAAATGGTATAGGGTCTCCTGCTTGAACAGGGGGAGTTGCATTAGAAGACCTCCAAGGTCGCTTCCAGTTCTGTTATTCTGTATTCTGATAAAAAATAATAATAAAAAAACAGAAAACCTCTACCAGGAAAATGAGCAGGCTCTGAAAATGAAAAAGCCTCCTTACGGTCATGTACATATTGCAGGTCCGAGTAATTGTTGCACTATTCCAGCGTTGATTATTCCAAAATAATTCCCAAACCAACCGGTTTTCCCCAGATAATTCCTGTTTGCAAGCTGGAAGCTTCTGGCTTTTGGCAAGAAAAGGCCCCAGAAATTGTGCATTCATAGAAATATTGACTTGAAGATATCCATCCAAGCCTCCAGTTTGAACTGAAAGAGGAATGGAGAGAGAAATAAGGAGGACAACATGTTGCTTAAAAGAGTACTATGGGATTAACTATCCTTCTTCCCTCACACCCTTGCCTCAGATAGCTAGGTGAAGATCTCTCAAGAAAAACTAGTAAGGCTACACACAAACACACACACACACACACACACACACACGGTTTTTAAGAAGAGACTGGACAGCCATTTGTCTGAATTGGTGTAGGGTTAGGTCACCATGAACTCATGGAGCAAAATGGACATCACCAACAAATTCAGAGTGCTTGGGTATGGTTAGGAGGGCGCTGACTTTTCTAGCCTGCCCTATCTATCTTTCCAGGTAAAATACATGCAAAAATCCCATTGGAGGAAAATTCCACTTAGGGTTAGGGTTAGGTCACCATGAACTCATAGAGCAAAATGGACATCGCCAACAAACTCGGAGTGCTTGGGTATGGTTAGGAGGGTGCTGACTTTTCTAGCCTGCCCTATCTATGTTTCCTGGTCAAACACATGGGAAAATCCCATTGGAGGTAAATTCCACTTAGGGTTAGGGTTAGGTCACCATGAACTCATAGAGCAAAATGGACATCGCCAACAAACTTGGAGTGCTTGGGTTTGGTTAGGAGGGCACTGACTTTTCTAGGCTGCCCTATCTATGTTTCCTGCTAAAATACATGGGAAAATCCCATTGGAGGTAAATTCCACTTAGGGTTAGGGTTAGGTCACCATGAACTCATAGAGCAAAATGGACCTCGCCAACAAACTTGGAGTGCTTGGGTATGGTTAGGAGGGCACTGACCTTTCTAGGCTGCCCTATCTATGTTTCCTGGTAAAATACATGGGAAAATCCCATTGGAGGTAAATTCCACTTAGGGTTAGGGTTAGGTCACCATGAACTCATAGAGCAAAATGGACTCGCCAACAAACTTGGAGTGCTTGGGTATGGTTAGGAGGGCACTGACCTTTCTAGGCTGCCCTATCTATGTTTCCTGGTAAAATACATGGGAAAATCCCATTGGAGGAAAATTCCACTTAGGGTTTCCTGCCTGAGCAGGGGGCTGGACTAGATGACCTCCAAGGTCCCTTTGGACTCTATTATTCTGGGACTGTTAAAAGTCTCCTCCTGGACAATCTAAAGGGGAGGAGGAGATAGTTTTATAGCAGATCAAGCACTCTTTGGGGATCTAATCCTCAGATCTCGGAGTAGGAGAGCAGCCTGGCCTTGTCCAGACCAATCAGCTCTTTCCCATTCTTGTTTGAAGGAATCTGTCCATTCACAAGGAGTTATTTCTACAGCAGGGATGCCTGTTCTGGCCTCAACCCTCCTGCTGGGAGCCCAACAATGATTGACAGATTGTCCTCCATCCCGCACCTCCTTTCTCCTGGAAAGGAGGTCACAGCTGGAGGAAGGAGAAACAAGCTGGCCCTCTTTATTTACCAAAGAGGCAAGCAAAGCTCCAATTTCCCTCCTTGCTTTATTTTCCCCCAGCAAACCTTGAGGTTGCATTCCACCGACAGCGGATGAAATATTTAAAGACGCCACCATATTTTTGGGGGGCATGCAAAATTATACCGCGAGAATAGAATAGAATAGAATAGAATAGAATAGAATAGAATAGAATAGAATAGAATAGAATAGGACAGGACAGGACAGGACAGGACAGGACAGGACAGGACAGGACAGGATAGGATAGGATAGGATAGGATATAGGAATGAAGAATAGAATAGAATAGAATAGAATAGAATAGAATAGAATAGAATAGAATAGAATAGAATAGAATAGAATATGGAATGGAATGGAATGGAATAGAACAGAATATGGAATGGAATGGAATGGAATGGAATAGAATAGAATAGAATAGAATAGAACAGAATAGAGTAGAGTAGAATAGAATATTATAGAATAGAATAGAATAGAATAATAATTTTATTGTCACTTTGAATGTACACTAATATATTAAAATGAAATTTTGTTGCATACACCAAGAAAGAACAAGAGATTTAGCTCAAAATGTGAGACTTTGGAACTGACTCCTTCGAATCTCTGTATTGTGACCCATTACAAGGCAATGCACTGGCTATGTCCATCATGTTTTCAAAAGTTGAAGATAGGGCCTGAAATTGTTGCTTAATCCCTTTAAGACGTTTAATTTTAATGCAGCTCACTCAGATGTAGTAAAGCCCGAATTAGGGCTGGAGGACTCCAAAGAGGATGAAAGAAAAGAAAGGCTGTCGAGCGACCTAAAATAAAATAAAAACAATATTAAAAGCTAGAAAAGAATGCCCAGACAAATTCCCTAAGAGATCTAATGTCAAATTCAGTGCAGATCAAGACATAATCCCCTAATGAACAGTAAGAGCCTTGCAATTTGACAGATTTCTTTGCATGGGGAGAATTTTTACAGCTGCCAAAACACTGGATGCTCACGTTGTCCAATCCTAGAAGTTCATTTCGTTTCTACAACAACAACAAGAACATTGTGTGATATTTGTCACTCCCACAAATATCTTCTAGGCTTCCTTTTCCCAGTGTAAGGCTAGTGTAGGAGATGACCTGAGGGAGGGGTCAAACGTGTCATTAGTCTTGAGTCTCTGTGCCCACAAGCGATCTCAGGGCAGCCCACTTTGAATTCTGTTCAATCTTATCTACCGCTAATTTGCTTTGACCATCAGTAGTTCAGGTTCTTGTAGAGAACTTAAGCTTACCGTAAATCTTTATGCTGTTTAGAACAGCCTGATCTCCTGATGTCCCTGGTGCTTGATAGTCAGAATCAAAAGTTGAATTTCAACCAGGAGAGAGTAATGAGTGTCCCCATCAGAATCCTGGGGAACCTTTCAATCAGAACTTGGTCTGGAGCAGACATGTCAAACTCACAACGTCACATGATGTCACACAACGTATTGGGACGGTTTTGCCATTGCTGGCAATGGGGTGGGTGCAGCTTCCAGATGATATGTCCGGCCCACGGGCTGGCAGTTTGACACCCCTGGTCTATAGGCAGCCCAGTTTCCATCTGAGACTTTAAGGTTGAAATTGCTTAGTTGTCACTCGCCAAATCTGGGCTATGGGGGAGGGGTGATCAAAAACATCCCAACGGAAGTGCTTCTTGGAGGCATCTAGCAGTGTGCAGGCGAGTATTGTCGTGAACCAACACCACACTGGAAGTCAGCAGGTCCCGGCTCTTGTTATGGATGGCTTGTGTGAGTTTTCGTAACGTTTCACAGCAGATGTCTGAATTGAGGGTTGAACCAGCTCCATGAACTTCATGAGGAGTTACTCCTTTGGCCTCTTCACACTTGGCGGGATTTTCTATGGCACCATTTCTGGTGTGGTGTTGGTTCACAATAATGCTTGCCCGCATACTGCTAGCCGCACTCAGGAACTTTTGAAGCAGTTTCCTTAGGATGTGTTTGATTTCCCCCCCCCCTGCACAGCCCAGATTTGATGCCGAGCGACGACTAACTAACCTTGTAAGACGTTACGACAAGGGCCTCAATCTGAATGGCGCTTGTGTCGAAAAGTCACGTCATGTTGTCGTTTTCTAAGGGGTATACTACAAGTTCTGCATCTGCGCATGTCTGTTGTGGATACCCAAACGGAGATTTATTTCTGAATTTCCCTCATATTTGTAATATATTCTGGAGTGAATATATTCACCTGAGAGTGAAACTCAGCAAATGGATGGCTGAAAAGTAGTCTGACTCATGGATTTCCCCTTATCTAGTTGTTGTGCAAGTGAACACCCTGGGATGTGAAATGTTTCACCAACAGGGGGCAGCATCAGCCTGGCCATGGCTGAGAACAAAGGGGAGGGGGGAGATGGGAGGTCTCTGGTCCTCATTAATTCAAGATAGACTTTAGTGAGAAGATTGAGAATGCATTTTGGACTCTTCAGCTCTCTCCCTCCTGTAGAAATATAGGAATAATACGCTTATTAGTTTTAGTCTTAATTTGCAGTCCGACAACTAGAAAAAATGCTCTTTCTCTTTTCTTAGACAAAAAGAAAGCCAGAAGTTGTGTACATCAAACGATAAGAGGATTAATATTTTTTTTTAAAAGTATTTTCTGGAAAGGAGTTGAAAGGATTCAATGGAGAAAAAAATGAGCAAAATGTGGACAGTGCAATGTGGTTTTATGATATGCTGGTGACGTGGCCAGAATTTTTTTTATTTGACTCTTTAGTTGGTTCCTGAGAAATACTGAATGTATGAGAGAAAGCAAGAAAATAATAATAATAATAATAATAATAATAATAATAATAATAATAATAATAATAATGACAAAGTAGCAACAATGGTGCATTGGAAGATCTGCAAGAAATATCATTTGCCTGTAAGCAAGAACTGGTGGGATCATAAAATAGAGAAAGTCATAGAAAATGATAAAATTAAACTGCTCTGGGACTTCAGAATTCAAACAGACAAGCACCTGCAACATAACACCCCAGACTTAACAATTGTCGATAAGAAAGACAAAAAAGTCTGGATAGTGGACGTGGCAGTGCCTGGAGACAGCAGAATAGAGAGAAAGAACTGGAGAAGATAACAAAATACAAAGACCTACAAATAGAAATAGAAGGACTGTGGCAAAAGCAAGCAAGGGTAGTACCAATAGTAATAGGCTCCTTAGGTGCAATCCCAAAACAACTGGAGCACCACTTGAACACCATCATTGGCGTTGACAAACTCGCCATTAGTCAATTGCAAAAGGCGGCCTTATTAGGAACTGCTTCCATCCTGCGACGATATCTGTAATACCATCCAACATCCACATCTGCCTATCCCAGGTCCTGGGTAAGGACTCGATAGGTAGACAAAATGCCAAATTCAGTCTGAACATCTGGCTGACTGTGCGATGATTAATAATAAGAATAAATTGTCCGAAAAGTCCTGGGAACGTAGGGTGGAAAAAGTTGTTGAGAATGAGAGGGTGAAGATCTGGTGGGACTTTCGAATACAGACAGATCGCCATTTGGAACACAGCAAGCCAGATATCGCAGTTGTAGAGAACCGAAGCGTACAGCTGATTGATATCACTGTACCAGGAGATGCCAGAGTGGAAGAAAAAGAACTGGGAAAAATTACAAAATATCGCGACCTGGCCATCGAAGCTGCGTGATTATGGATGAAACATGTAACGTTGATACCCATTGTCATCGGAGCACTGGGAACGGTGTCCAAAAACTTTGCAAAATACATCAAGAAACTGCAGCTTCATGCAATAACTCCAGCAATGCTACAAAAAACTGCGCTACTCGGAAGAGACTGGACAGCCATTTGTCTGAAATGGTATAGGGTTTCCTGCCTAAGCAGGGGGTTGGACTAGATGACCTCCAAGGTCCCTTCCAACTTTATTATCATTAAATGAATGGCTTAGCAAGGATGCGTGGCCTTCCTCAGTCGCTTAACGTGTTGATGGATAAATATATCAGAACATTCGAGGTATGTTGAGTGGGGATATATGAATTCTTTTGTATTGTCAGTTCAGTTCGTATTTAGCCGAGACCAAAAATCTACATCAATCAAGAGAGAGAGAGGGGATTAAATAATAATTGCTATTTAACTTTTTCCCCTAAAACCTTTTCTTTATCCCTCTCTTTTGTACAAAGCTTATGGGATTATATGACTTCAAATGAAAGCTTTACTGGCATCAGAGATGTAACTGACTCTATTAATATGAAAAAAACCCCAATCCTCTATTTTCTGGTCTTTGACATTAATAAAGTTTCCCATTATCTCATTTGTAACATTTACAGTTCTGTTTCTTTCACAAAAATCTTTCAACGAGGGTAAATTCAAGGTATGAATGTAAAGCTTTATTAAACAGCATCATTCGTTTTGCGGGGCATAAACTGAAACCATTGTGTCTTCTACCTCACATGCTTTAATTTCTCTTAAAATGAGAAATTAGGAAATAATTGAGCCCAAAACACTTCCTACGTGCAAAAGAGAGAATATATATTCTCTCCTTTGCACGTAGCTCCTAGAAGCTCCTAGAAGCACGAAGCTGAAAACACCAGCCTGAAGATGACGAATGGGACTTTGTCGAAACATCGCCAAGACACTTCCAATTTTACGCAGGAGAAAACCCGAACAACCAAAGACCTACATATAAACACCTGCGAACACCTCAGAAAACATATATAATCCCACTAAGAAAGATTACGAAAATGGCAAATATAAGACATGTCATTTGTGAAAATACGATTTATCTGAGGATATGATTTCAGTGTTGAGATATTAATGATCTAAGACAGGAGCCAAAATATGAGTCAAGTCACGTCCGATTCTTGTTTGTTTATTTATGTCAGAAGCATCACAATTAAAATAAGGCCCACTACAGTATATGACATGACATTTAGAATTATAAAGTACAAGATTAAAATATATCTATGTAAAATATGTACTAGGAACATTAATTGTGTTACCTCCAATTGTTATAAAGTCGGCTGAAAATAACATCTATTTAGACTGAAGAATCCGTGCCTGGATTTGTATGTTTACATATTTAAGAATCCTAAACATGTAATCCCAAATACAAATTACAAAACAATCCAGCACTGTTCTTCACCTGATATTTTTGCATTGAATAATCAGTTTAAACAATCTAATTAAAGCAGATGTCTGGCATGTGTACATCCTGCCCACCCAGGTTTTCTATGACAGCTATCTCCCTTTAACCGAAATTTAAATTGTTTGCAACAAACAAGAACAAAAAAATTCTCCTGGTTTTATTTCCCACTTCTTTAAACATAGGGAAAGCTAGTCCATGCTTGACAGAAGATTCCAGAAGTTTAATCTGCGTGTGACAATAGACATTGTCATTGGATATCATCAGTATCAAAAAGAAGGAGCAATATCCGGATTGCATAAAAAATTAAATTAAAATAAAATAAATGATATGCTCGTGATAAAGTCAAAATTAAAATCTCTAAACGCCAACCGTATCTTACGTGCTGCACAAAATGCTAACGTTGTTAGTATAGGAACCACTGAGAAAGGAAAGGAAAGAAAGTTTGGTGAAGATTAACTAAAGAAAATAGGAAAAAAAGGGGGAAGAAGTGAAGAAAAGGAGAGAGGGAGAACAAGTGAAGGAAAAGGAGAGGGGGAAAAAAGCTGAATACACAGAAAAAAAAAAACTTTTCTCATGTAAAGTTGCCCTCTAACTAGATCATGCAGCAAAAGAAAACAAACTATAAAACCAGGAAAATCTAACCACGAACAAAAATAATAGAAAAAGTCTAGAATATAGAGAATAAAGGATACTCATCTTACATCCATAGGAGGTTTTTTCCCCCCCTGCATTTCAATCCAATTAATGCGATGATTCCTGAGTAGCAATTGGTATTGGCAGAAGATGGCCAAAACCCAGATGGAGTATTGTAGATTCTTCTCTTGAGTGATGGGGTTCCCCCCCTTGTGCTTTGGATTTTATTAGTGAAATCAAGGAAAACCATGTCAGCCAGCCGTCCTTCTGTAAAATTTCATTCCCCACTGCAAATCTAAGGACTCCCGAAAAACATCTGGGGTTACTGGATGAAGAAAAAGCTGGAAGGCAGTTGAAACATCTCCTTATCCAACCTTCGTCAGGGGCTTCTGCAGGGCGTGGAAAAAAACACCAAGATGGTGACCACACAGGTTCAATTAAAGCTCCTCCCATTTTTTTTTAGTGTGTGACACACACACACACACACAAACAGGTGGGGTTTTGATCTTATCCTTGCAGCTGTCCTTACAACTGAGAGCATCCTTGCTCTTCATTCGGAGCCAAGATTCTTGAATTAAAATTTGGCTCCTGGAAACTGTCTGACCTTGTTGGGGGTCCCTCTGGAATTCCAAGAACATTGAGGACAATCCAGGGTAGCTAAGATGCTATTTAAGCCTTTACATTATTTACATCTTAATTTAAAAAAAAATCCCTTTCTATGACCCTGTAATCACTTAATTCTGGGTAGAGTCAGAGTGACTGAATGAAGCTGAGCCTTTACTAGCCAGATACCCTTCCTGGCTCCTATGCTGA